>NC_053389.1:316584591-316718712 GCF_905171765.1 Bufo bufo
TTTTGCAGAAAAATGTATTTAGGGCACATTGTTCTAAATTGTTGTGAACTCTAATAAGTTGCTAGAATTACAACAGCATTTCTTCAGAAAATGAAATATATTATCAGTAAATTGTCACGACCATGGTTATGGTCGTGACTCCTGATCCGCATGCAGTTGCCTGCGGTTTGGTTATTGTCAATCACATGGTGAGGGCGGCTGGATTGTTGCCTCACATGTGGTTGCCGCTGGCAACATGTTTGTGCTTGGCAGCTTGCTGCAATCTGCATGCGGTTACACCTGGCAACCTGTCTTTGTAGGTGTGCCGTTTTATATGTTTGGTGTGCACGAAGTTTGGGTGTGTGCACTGTGATAGTTTCCCTTCACTTGTGGCTGCCCGAGGCAACGTGTTGTATTCTGTACATGTGGTGGCCTTCTGGCTGACTCCCAGGACACGGTTGCCACGCATGTCGTTGCCTGCGGTAACAGCTGCAGTGTGATAAGGGTTTGTACACTTCCCCTGTATGTGGCTGTTTTCCCTTGCCTGGTCTAGGAAGGGTTAACTCCCTTCTGTGTGTGTGAACACTGGGTGTGTCTGTGTGGGTGTGGCTATTTGGGCCTATATAGCCTCTGCTGAGAGCAGTAGTCAGAGGGGTACTATAGCCATGGTCTGCTGGAGTCATCCTCCTACTTTATACCATCTGCCAGTGAGGGCCACCCTTGTGGTCATAGATGTTATACGTTAAGTTGATGTTGTATACCTTTTGTTATTTATGCAGCTATGGATCTGGGTTCCTGTGTGTGTGCGTGTATGTGTGTTGGCTGTGTCCATTTAAGTATGGTGTGGACATCAGCGTGTCAGCGCAGGGATCCAGTCAGCAAGGCTGTGGCAGGTAGGTGGAACTAGTGCAGTTCACCTGCCATATCCATAGATCTGTTTTTGGTACCCCTTTTCCTTGCAGCTTGGCCAGTGAGACTCCTGTTCCTCCGTGCCTAGGAGGAACAGGTCGTCTTACCCTGCTCCTTGTTCCAGGGCAATCCTGAGGGCTAGCATGGACTATTAGGTTCCGGTGTATGAGCCCTCCCACCATCAGGGTTGGCTCATATGGTTAGGAGTCGGGGTCAGATTAGGGACGCGATAGGAGGTGACCTGCTCCCTAATTCTGTCGTCCTGGCCGAGCAGCCACTTACATCTTCAGGCAACTCACGGCTGAGGGTTTTCCCCATCCTCAGCCATGACATAAATTGGTGGTCAGTTATAAGAGATCATGCTGTGTAACTATGCATTTACGTTTAATAGGAGTCAGGAGTACTACCCATATCTGATTGAGAAGCAGAGTATATGTTCGTGTGCATGTATATATGTGTGTGTGTATGTATGTGTGTGTATATATATATATATATTTATATATATATATATATATATATATATATATATATATTTATTTGTGTGTGACTCCAGACTTTAGTGCAAAGGTGGTGGGAAAGCTGAATTAGAACAAGGCAGTTTAGTTAACAGAGTGGATATTGATGTATTATAAGTCAGATCTGAAGTTTCTATGCTGTTTAAATGAATGAATTAAATTATTACCGTATTTTTCGCTTTATAAGACGCACCTGATAAGACGCACCTAGGTTTTTGAGGAAAATAAGAAAAAAAAAATTTAACCAAAAGGTGTGCTTTTGGTAGCTTTTGAACTAATGGTGGTCTGTGGATGACGCACTGTTATGGGGATCTGTGGATGACGCACTATGGGGATCTGTGGATGACGCACTGTTATGGGGATCTGTGGATGACGCACTGTTATGGGGATCTGTGGATGGCGCACTGTTATGGGGATCTGTGGATGGCGCACTGTTATGGGGATCTGTGGATGACGCACTGTTATGGGGGGATCTGTGGATGACGCACTGTTATGGGAGATCTGTGGATGGTGCACTGATGGGAGGATCTTTGAATGACACTGATGGGGGATCTGTGCATGACACTGAGGGGGGATCTGTGCATGACACTGAGGGGGGATCTGTGCATGACACTGAGGGGGGATCTGTGCATGACACTGAGGGGGGATCTGTGCATGACACTGAGGGGGGATCTGTGCATGACACTGAGGGGGGATCTGTGCATGACACTGAGGGGGGATCTGTGCATGACACTGAGGGGGGATCTGTGCATGACACTGAGGGGGGATCTGTGCATGACACTGAGGGGGGATCTGTGCATGACACTGAGGGGGGATCTGTGCATGACACTGAGGGGGGATCTGTGCATGACACTGAGGGGGGATCTGTGCATGACACTGAGGGGGGATCTGTGCATGACACTGAGGGGGGATCTGTGCATGACACTGAGGGGGGATCTGTGCATGACACTGAGGGGGGATCTGTGCATGACACTGAGGGGGGATCTGTGCATGACACTGAGGGGGGATCTGTGCATGACACTGAGGGGGGATCTGTGCATGACACTGAGGGGGGATCTGTGCATGACACTGAGGGGGGATCTGTGCATGACACTGAGGGGGGATCTGTGCATGACACTGAGGGGGGATCTGTGCATGACACTGAGGGGGGATCTGTGCATGACACTGAGGGGGGATCTGTGCATGACACTGAGGGGGGATCTGTGCATGACACTGAGGGGGGATCTGTGCATGACACTGAGGGGGGATCTGTGCATGACACTGAGGGGGGATCTGTGCATGACACTGAGGGGGGATCTGTGCATGACACTGAGGGGGGATCTGTGCATGACACTGAGGGGGGATCTGTGCATGACACTGAGGGGGGATCTGTGCATGACACTGAGGGGGGATCTGTGCATGACACTGAGGGGGGATCTGTGCATGACACTGAGGGGGGATCTGTGCATGACACTGAGGGGGGATCTGTGCATGACACTGAGGGGGGATCTGTGCATGACACTGAGGGGGGATCTGTGCATGACACTGAGGGGGGATCTGTGCATGACACTGAGGGGGGATCTGTGCATGACACTGAGGGGGGATCTGTGCATGACACTGAGGGGGGATCTGTGCATGACACTAATGTCATCCACAGATCCCTATAAGTGTCATCTACAGATCCCCCATCAGATGCATCAGTGTGGAGGGAGGAGGCGGGGACACTCATGGCGGGGCCCGGTGCAGTGACTCTACTCTAATACACCGGGCCCCGCAACTGTTAAACATTCAATCTTATCTATATCTAATTGTATATGCTCTGTACGGTACTTACTGTAGTACCGAAAGTATAGCATGAAGACGGCACAGACCGGCATCTTCCTCGGTCATGCGCCGCCTGCCGCAGCTCCCTCCTCATGCGCTGCCTGTCCCAGCTCCCTCCTCGTGCGCCGCCTGCCTTCTTATCTCACTTTATGAATGAACAGGCAGGCGGCGCATGACAGAGGGAGCTGGGGCAGGCGGCGCATGACAGAGGGAGGTGGGGCAGGTGGAGCATGACCGAGGGAGATGCCGGTCTGCGCCGTCTTAATGCTATACTTTCGGTACTACAGTAAGTACCGTACAGAGCATATACAATTAGATATAGATCAGATTGAATGTTTAACAGCTGCGGGGCCCGGTGTATTAGAGTAGAGTCACTGCACCGGGCCCCGCCATGAGTGTCCCCGCCTCCTCCCTCCACACTGATACTTCGCTGGCCGCGCTGTTCAGCATAGCGGCCAGCGAAGTATTCGCTTTATAAGATGCGCGGCCATTTCTCCCCCACTTTTGGGGGGAAAAAAGTGCGTCTTATAAAGCGAAAAATACAGTAGTTCTTTGTAGTTAATTTCCAGAAGATAAATTGCCTGTATGTCTATTAAGTTTATGAATATAGATAAATACACACACATTTAGGTTTATAGCCTGCATTTTGTATGTGATCCACCAGATGGCGCAGTAGCACCACAAATGGTATAAAATATCCCCATTTCTCATAATTGTTCTGCTAGGGATGTAAACCTGCATGGACCTTGTTTGTATGAGGATCTCTTTCTAATGATGTTTATTCCTTGTATAGAAAGCCTTTATCTTCACATCTTTGTCTTTGAACAGAGTTAACTCATTAATGCTTGAGAGAGCCGTAATGTCACACACACAACTTTTGTCACCATCTGATAGTTCCCAGTTGAAAGTGATTATCTGGTATTAATCAAACTCCTGCAGTTTACTGAAACTTAAAAAGCTGGCAATGAAAGCATCAATAACTTCCCTGCTGCTTGTGCTGTTTGATTAGAAACCGACATGGTGGCAAGATGTAGGGGGTGAGCAGACTGACACTGATCAACACGGCTCAGCGTGGTTCTGAGCACCGCTCACAGGCCAGCTGTGAGACAGTAATTGAGCGATAATGAAACCAGGGCCTCCCGTGCACACATGCTATAAAGCCGCACACGGTGCAGCGGGTATCAAAGACTTGCCCTTGTTTGTGCCTGTCATTTCGGCATCGGAGAAGAGGGTTAAAAGGTTACATAGAACAAGTTCATTTTACTCCCTCTGTAACAATAAAGATGTCTTTGCCTGCTGGACCCGCTAGGGTACCGAGTATCTGTCCAGTGCAGAGATGGAGGTGTAAGGGATCCTTTCAGAACGATTCATGTACAGTTTCTGCATCCGATGCATTACACCAAAGATTTAAAGGGGTATTCCCGCAATTACAAGTTATCACTAAAGGGCCCTTTACACGGGCCGAGAATCGCACAGATTATCGCTAATGAGCCTTCACAGTCACGCTTGTTAACGATGATCGGGTGGTATAAATGTACCGCTGATTACCCAATGAATGAGTGAAACGCTCGTTCATTGGCTAATGCGATAGTTCGTGCGCACGCAAAAGTGATCACTTACCAGCATCAGATTGTGCCATGTAAACACGATCTCCTGCCAGCAAACAACGAGTCCTTATGGGGAAGAGCGATGACATAGGCGATCACTGCTCCCTATACTCTGGAGGTCTCCTCCACTAGCTATTAGCAGATTGTCTGTAAGGAACGCTTCCTTCCCAACAATCTGCTGTAATATCGGCCTGTGGAAAGAACCCTTAAAGCGGAGATAATTGAAAATGCAGCTATCCTGAAATAAAAAGAAATATTACCTAACTACTACAGTGAAGTGCAGCCTCATACTGGCCGTGCATATGTGAGTAAGGGCCCATTCAGATGGCCGTAGTGCTTTGCAGATCCGCAAAACACTGATTCCAGCCATGTGCGTTCCACAATTTGCGGGCCACAACCATAATAGAAAATGCCTATTCTTGTCCTTGAATGCAGACAAGAATAGGACATGTTCTATCTTTTCCATGGAGCCGCGGTACAGAACCACCATCGTTTGTTTCATACATTAAGCCTATGAATTTGTAAAGCACTGCGGAATATGGTGGCGCTATATAAATAAATGTTATTATTATTAATATTTTGCGGCCCTGTTGAAATGAATGGGCCCGGACTCGTTCCATAAAATTGCGGAACCGATGCAAACTCATTCATAGGGCTGTCTGAATGAGCCCTAAAGCTCAAGTCTGCCTGGATCATATTGGACCTTGTGTATGATGGCCTAGTTAATGTCCCCCAATGTCAGGGAAAAGAGAGATTGGGCTTATTGGAGATTTCATGGAAATGGAAGAAAATGTCCACCTGTTTTCTGTTCCTGTGGGTGTTTCTGCAGCAGAAATCCAAGACTGATCCTCAGATTCCTGTTGCAGATGTTTTGCCCCATTGTCATTTAGAGGAACTCTGTCACCTCAGACCAGCCCTATTAAAAGGGTTGTCCAAGTTAAATAAACATACTTGGCACTTTTTCACCCTGTCGCTTCCAGTGTCACACCTCGGTCCTGCAGCGGTGAGGTCATCTTCCTGGCTGCAGCAGTGGCATCTTGTGCATGCCAGATCACAGTGCATCCCATTTATCCCTGGCCTCCACAGTGTATTAGACATGACTACTGAGACCAGTAATTGTGTGCACGGGATGTCACCATTACAGCTACAGAAAGAAACATCATCTTGGAGCATACTGGAAGTGTCAGAAGAGAAAAGTATTGCTTTTTTTTAATTATCTTATCACACTTACTGTAGCTGCCGGGGTTTTTACTTTTCTCTGGCATTTTCTTTAACTGCAGTAATACATGACAAACATGACCTGACAATCATTTGTAATCTGCTTTTCTCAAAGGGAATCAAAGCACAGGGAAAGTTATATAGCTGGGACTACTCCCTGGCAAATCAGTGGCTGCCATATAGCCACACGATCCCAAACCACACTAGGGTCAGTGTTGGAGGAATTTACCTATTTGTATGTTTTTGGGCTGTGGGAGGAACCCGGAGGAAACTCGCACAAACACAGGGGAGAACATACATGCAGATGTTGCCCTTGGTTGGATTTGAACCTAGGACCTCAACACCGGTTCTAGCCACCGTGCATGGACACCTGAATAGTACACCCGACTCACAATACACTGCATCCTGTGTACAAAATGGAGATGACTGGCATTACACTGCCTGTTTGCAGGTGCACAGCGGAGGAACTGAAGTGACTATAGAGATGAGAATGAATAATGTCAGGTCTTTGTCATGTGTACTATTCATGTTTTACTGCAGTTCAGGAATCAGGAACCTCCAGCACTCCAGTTGTGGTGAAACTATGACTCCCAGCATGCACCTTTGCTTAGCTGTTCTGAAAACTCTCCTAAAAGTGAATGCAGCACGGTGGGAGTTGTAACTTCACAATAAATGGAGTTCCGGAGGCTGCCGACCCCTGCAGTAGGTAATAGCACTGGTCCAAGATGACCTAGTCCCTTTTTAAGGGGCTCATCATTGGCGTTGGCATCGAAAATAAGTAACATGCTTATTCCCATGGTAGATTGTATCCACTGCTCAAAAATCTGCCTGGAAATTCAGTTGCATGGGAATCAGGGATGTAGAAACATGTGTGGGATGTAGATTGTTGCCAGATATGATCCAGATTTCAGCACGGAATCCATGCCAGATATTTGATTTAAACCCAGTATGTGTGAACAGGGCCTTACATTGAAGTTAAATAGCCTCCTTCACATATAATTTGGCCTTGCCGCCGGTTGTGGCTCGCTGGTAACACATGGAGATCTTCTGTCACTTTTAGAAAGGAACCTTCTGAATATGAAGCAAAGCGATGGCAACTAACATTGTATTAAAGAGTATTAGTTATTAGACTGCATACTACTTTTTAATGCAATGGGTTTTTCATGCTTTTTCTGACAATCTAAAATGTCTTATAGATTGGTATGTGAGAGGTCCAGTTACTACCAGTGTATGCATAGACAACATTCCATGCACTCCACTACATGCATGAAGAATCTGCCACCCCTTTTGTGGTCTGGACAAGAAGTCATGTAGAATAGCCCTTCAAAAACCATGCAAATTTCTGCCTGTTTTATGATAAAAAAATATATATATATTAATCACTGTAGATAAATACATTTTTAGTCAAGACTATCAAAGAAGTAATAGCAAGCAAAATATCTTTATTATGAAGCTACAGGATTTTTTAAAATAAAATAATGTTTTAATGTTGATTTTGCACTTATTTCTGCAGTTCCCATTTTTGAGCACCAGATGGAGCAAGGACTTGTTTTTCTCCCGTGCCCCACCCTGTGTGAGTCAGGATGATGAAATCACACTTTTTTTTTTTCCTTCCTGACTAAGCAAGCTTTATTGTAAACCATGCTGGAGACAAAACTAACACGATACAAGACACGTTTCCCTGTGTGATACAGCTTGTTTTTGTGGATTTTCCTTAACTGTATGAATTTTATGCAGAGATATGTCCATGAACGTCACATATTATCATGTTAGCACTTATATACATTCCAAATACTGACTGTGACTTTTCACAGCTTTTACAGATTCAGCACTGAAATTGTGAAATCATTGATAAATCAGCCATAGTCTGTAATGACTGCTGCTGCAGAGTGAATGGGCGATATCTTATATCTCATTGGTTGTCTTTAAACATTTGAGGCATTTTTCTAGGGGCCTCCAACACCCAGTTGATGATTTTCTGACACACATTTCAAATTCACGGTTTTGTTCTTCAAATCTCCATCCACATCACTGTTCAGTCTGACTGGCTGGAATAGGGACCGTTTTTGAACTGCTATCTCCAAGCTCCTCCATACACATAAGTGCCTCCGTTTGGTTGAGCATATACAGGTGAAACTTAAAAAATTTGAATATTGTGCAAAGTTCATTTTTTTCAGTAATGCAACTAAGGCCTCTTTCACACTTGCGTTGTCCGGATCCGGCGTGTACTCCACTTGCCGGAATTACACGCCGGATCCGGAAAAACGCAAGTGTACTGAAAGCATTTGAAGACGGATCCGTCTTCAAAATGCGTTCAGTGTTACTATGGCAGCCAGGACGCTATTAAAGTCCTGGTTGCCATAGTAGGAGCGGGGAGCAGCATACTTACCGCCCGTGCGGCTCCCGGGGCGCTCCAGAATGACGTCCGAGCGCCCCATGCGCATGGATGACGTGATCCATGCGCTTGGGGCGCCCTGACGTCACTCTGGAGCGCCCCGGGAGCCGCACGGACGGTAAGTATGCTGCTCCCCGCTACACTTTACCATGGCTGCCAGGACTTTAGCGTCCCGGCAGCCATGGTAACCATTCAGAAAAAGCTAAACGTCTGATCCGGCAATGCGCCGAAACGACGTTTAGCTTAAGGCCGGATCCGGATCAATGGGCATTAATTCCGGATCCGGCCTTGCGGCAAGTCTTCAGGATTTTTGGCCGGAGCAAAAAGCGCAGCATGCTGCGGTATTTTCTCCGGCCAAAAAACATTCCGTTCCGGAACTGAAGACATCCTGATGCATCCTGAACGGATTTCACTCCATTCAGAATGCATTAGGATAAAACTTCCGGCATAGAGCCCCGACGACGGAACTCTATGCCAGAAGAAAAGAACACAGGTGTGAAAGAGCCCTTAGGGTACTGTCCTAGGGGCTCTATACCGGAAAAGAACTGATCAGTTTTATCCTAATGCATTCTGAATGGAGAGCAATCCGTTCAGGATGTCTTCAGTTCAGTCTTTTTGACTGTTCAGGATGGAGAGAATACTGCAGCATACTACGGTTTTATCTCTGCCAAAAAAACTGAACACTTGCCGGCATTTTTTTTTCCATAGGAATGTTTTAGTGCCGGTTCTGGCATTCAAAATACCAGAATGCCGGATCCGTCCTTATGCGGAGAACGAAAAAAATAAATGCTGAATCGTTTTTTCCGGATGACACCGGAAAGACGTATCCGGCATTTCAATGCATTTGTAAGACTGATCAGGATCTGCCGCAAGTGTGAAAGTACCCTTAAAAGGTGAAACTAACATGAGAGAGACTCATTACCGTACATGCAAAGCGAGATATTTTAAGCCATAGTTATAATTTGGATGATTATGGCTTACCGCTTATGAAAACCCCAAAGTCATAATCTCAGGTACCCTTTGCTCAGGGGGTATGGATTATTAGCTGACTAGAGTGTGACACTTTGAGCCTAGAATACTGAACCTTTTCACAATATTTTAATTTTAAGCTGCATTAATTTTTCGAGTTTCACCTGTATGTGTTTCTGATGGGGAGAGAGGAGAAAGGTACTGCCGGACACCTCTGGTGGTGTCTTACCTTCCAGGAGAACAGAGGCATCAGGTAAAAATATTCAGTTCTTCCGATCCTTGTCTCATCTGTTGGGGGAGAGTCGGGTGCTCCACATACACGTTAGATTGATGAAAATGCCAGATTGGGCCAGTGGGGACTTTAGTCTTCTAATTGAGGCTTCTTCAAGATAGGCGTTATATTTTCTGGCCAGTGCCAAAATGATATTGATACTCTAACACGCAGCGCAGTTCTTCATTTTGGGAATCGGTTGATACTTGGCTCATAGTCCCTCAATAAATCCAAAAGTGAAGTATGCAGTACCCCTTTTTGTGACCCTTAACTTGGAAGTACCTATTGAAGAATTGCTTTCCCAGGAGCCCTATAGTTTACTGCTAAAATTGGAATATTCCCAGCTACCCCCTTGTTTCTACCTTTACAGCAAACTGCACATTATTCTATGTCTTGGGTGTTGACTCCATCTAAAGGCAACCACAGACTCGTTGCCTAGTCAGTGGGTGATGTCTGTCGCTATATGCCTATATAATGGCATAAGCTGGAGCCTTCATCGGAGGTGTATGTCAGAAAAGTTTCCTCAGCATATAACTTCATCAGGAAGGCTCCTGCACAGAAGTTGGAGAACTTTCTAGTACTGAGCTGTGTGCTTTTAGGGTAGTATACTGCAGTATGTACACCCTCCTATGGAACATTTTTTACCATCTACTATAAAGTGTGCAAGTCAAATCCTGTACTGTCATATTTTGTGGGGAAAAAAACATTTCTAGGTCTTTCAGAAATTGTAGATCTACAGATCAGCTACTGTTTTGGTTTTACAAGGTTCAGAGGTAGGGTGTAACAGGAGCCCTAACATGACAGGCATGTGAGCCATGACAACCGCTGGGCACCACCCCACAACTACATCGGAGGGGACAGGATTGGCGTGATTTCTGACAGATGCCAGCTGACCTCCACACACTTCTTGTGGACTTGTGACGTACATGTTTGAGGTGTGCAAAGGGGTTGATGGAACGTTTAGGGCTATATACTGTCTATGACATATTCCTCAAGTTGACACTTTTATTTGTATTTCTTCCTGTTCAGTGTCTTAATTTATAGATAAAATCTGGGCTGGTTATATGAAATATACCATATATATATATATATATATATACAAATAAGCAGCATGCTGTGCCATTTGTTTGAGCCTGATTGTACATGATTTTGTAATTCCATGCCTGAAAGACGAACGATATGACACGAGATAAAATGGTATAGACCATAATTTTATCTGCAGATAACCTCATCTACATATTAGGGCTCATTCAGACGATGTATGTATTCTGGGGTCCGCAAATTGTGGATCCATGAAACAGATACCGACCGTGTGCATTCCACAAAGTTACGGACAAGAATATGACGCGTTCTACCTTTTTATATGGGGCCAAAGAACAGAAGTACGGATGCGCACAGCACATGATGGTGCTGTCCACATCATTTGTGGCCCCATTGAAATGAATGGGTCCGCACTCGTTCCGCAAAATTGCTGGACAAAAATATACGGTCGTGTGAAAGAGCTCCTAGTCATATAATTTGATGTAATGTTTAATATTATTTCTAGCAGTATAATCAAAGCTACGTGAAATAATTGTTGGACTGTATAGGTAATAACTTCAGGGGGTCTCTGGATACTTTCTAGTTGTAACAGTATAATCTTCATTATTGTTGTGTATAATAGATGAGTAGAAGTGGCTGAACATGACAGTAGGTTTGTCTTTCTGACCCATTTTTAATGTACAGTGACTATAGAAGCAGTGTGTACTTTATAGAAGTGCATTCCCTGTTTTATTCTGATATTTCTTTGCAGTTTTATACAAATAAAACCTTATTTTTCTCCTGAGCTGCATTTTCACTTTTCAGCCACCAGGTGTGTGCAGTTGAGCTACTTTTGGCTCAGATGACTGCAGTGATGTCAGTTGGCTGGGATTGGCTGACTATCTGTCGCCATGGAGAGCGCACGGCCTACTTTCCACCGTGTAGCTGTGACCCCCCCCTCTCCCTACCCCACCCTGTCCTCCTCCTCCTCCACACTGACAAAAGCAGGAAGGCGCCATGTTTATTATAGAAACAATGATGTGCTGACTGCAGAGATTTCCCAGCCTCCCGCGCCCCACAGATTGGGTTACGTGTATACTGTGCAATGTCATCTGTGATCATCAGCCGAATATGGGATTGCACTGTATACACAGAATGAATATTCAGTAATGTTTATCACTGAGGGTCAGGAACTTGCTGAGATTTATTTCCTGTTGCTTATATAGCACCTACATATACCACAGTACTGTATAGGTATTTTTCCCCATTCGCTTCATTCCTTGTCCCCAATGTGGGCTTGCACCCTTATTTCCCCACCTTTATTCCTAGAGGTCGAGGTGCCTACAGCTTAGATAAATCTAACCCATAGTAAACCACCTGTAGCAGGTCACCCCTCCTCCACCCTGTATACTGGATATGTATGAGGATTATGATTTTTGCGGGTTGCTTGTATATATTCTATGATTATTGGTTACTGTGTATAACAGTTGTAGAACTGCGTCATTTCCGTGTAGTGCGTGGCTTTCAGTTACGTTTTTTTATATATACTTTTATATTTTGTGAGCAGCAGCACAGACGCAGTCAGATGGCGGTTTCTTTCTTTGTAAAAGTTTCTCGGTGACTCATGAGAGGAGAATGGCACAGCAGCTGTACTTTGGTTTTGCCCACACAATAGAAGCATTATATGGGGCCTAATAAAGGGAGTATTAAGAGTAACAAATCCTAGCTTCTTGGTGTGGAAGACAGCCAGCAATCTGGTTAGAGCATGGGATTCCTGTTTAGGATGTTTCACTAACTTGTCACACACTCCTGAGAATAATAGAGAGGTTGTTTCTACTTTTTGTCAGCTAAGACTAGTCCTTTCTTTGCAGAAAGCTGTGCCCCGGGGGCTTCTGCTCGTTCACGTCCTGCTTCAGTTTGGCCTGTAAATAGAATTACATGGGACGTTGATCCCGGAGAAATGGCTTGCGTGCAGTTCCCTCATTTGGACAGCAGGGGTGTGCACTTGAGCTGCACTGCAGAGTTTTTAGCACTGGGCCATTTTAAGTGTACTCTCCATTTTGTGTGAATGACGCAGGCAGTAAAACGGATTTCACAGCAATGCTACCCAGTGAGGGGGGCGGGGGGGATGTGTCAGCATATCCTGTAATCTCTGCAGAGGACAGGGCATGACTAATCCTGTACCATCGTGAACAGAAAACATGACGTGAAGAGAAAATGGGATCTGTGAGCCGTGCCCCCTGCCCATCCATCTGTACCCACTGGGCTATTCTGTGTAGTTTATGCAGGGCTGCATGTGATGAAATATTCATTAGCTGCTGACCCATGCTGTAATGGATCATAGAAAGAGACCACTGGCTATGACCGCTCTGCCCCCTGTAATCTGCTGCAGATGTTGCACACAAGATGACTGTGGCAGCTGCCTGCGGAGTGCCAGCCACTTGTATGAGCCGGATGGCAGCCAGCTGTTCCTTCTGAGCTTATTCTCTGCAATCTGCCTTTGATCTGCTTCTAATATTTTCTATTAACACATTTGCCAAGGTCGTTTTTCTATCTTATCACAGCTGGCGCTGCCTTTAACCCCTTCAAGACCAGGCCTATTTTCATTTTTACATTTTTGATTCCCCCCCCCCCCCCCCCTTATGTTCCAAAAGCCATAACTTTTTTTTATTTTTCCGTTCACATAGCTATATGAGGTCTTATTTTTTGCAGGATAAGATGCATTTTTTAATGCACAATTCTAGAATAAAATTCTGACTAAAAGTAAGCCAACCAATAGTTGGTATGGAGTCAGAGAAAAGTGTCTATCCCTGCACCAGATTTATCATCCAGCCTGAGCCCCTGTGATTAATCTGGTGTGGGTCTAAAAAGCCGGTCCAAGCTTACATCATCTCTACCACCTACTGTGGATACTCTAAGGGTACTTTCACACTTTTTCTTTTCCTGCATAGAGTTCCGTCACAGGGGCTCAATACCGGAAAAGAACTGATCAGTTTTATCCTAATGCATTCTGAATGGAGAGCAATCCGTTCAGGATGCATCAGGATGTCTTCAGTTCAATCATTTTGACTGATCAGGCAAAAGAGAAAACCGTAGCATGCTACGGTTTTATCTCCGGCAAAAAAAAAAAAGACTTGCCTTAATGCCGGATCCAGCATTTTTTCCCATAGGAATGTATTAGTGCCGGATCCGGCATTCAGAATGCCGGATCCGTCCTTTCGGTCTGCGCATGCGCAGACTGAAAAAAATGTGAAAAAAATAAATGCCGGATCCGTTTTGCCAGATGACACCGGAAAGACGGATCCGGCATTTCAATGCATTTTTTCGACTGATCAGGCATTTTTAAGACTGATAAGGATCCTGATCAGTCTTAGGCTACTTTCACACTTGCATTCAGAGCGGATCCGTCTGCTGTCTGCACAGACGGATCCGCTCCTATAATGCAGACGTTTGGATCCGTTCAGAACGGATCCGTCTGCATTATAGCTTAGAAAAAATTCTAAGTGTGAAAGTAGCTTCAGACGGATCCGTCCAGACTTTACATTGAAAGTCAATGGGGACGGATCCGTTTGAAAATTGAGCCATATTGTGTCATCTTCAAACGGATCCGTCCCCATTGACTTACATTGTAAGTCTGGACGGATCCGTTTGCCTCCGCACGGCCAGGCAGACACCCGAACGCTGCAAGCAGCGTTCGGGTGTTCGCCTGCGGAGCGGAGGCTGAACGCTGCCAGACTGATGCATTCGGAGCGGATCCACATCCACTCAGAATGCATTAGGGCAGTACGGATGCGTTCGGGGCCGCTTGTGAGCCCCTTCAAACGGAGCTCACAAGCGGAGCCCCGACGCTAGTGTGAAAGTAGCCTTACTAATGCCATCAGTTGGCATACGTTTTGCCTGATCCGGCAGACAGTTCCGGCGACAGAACTGCTTGCCGGATCTCTCTGCCGCAAGTGCGAAAGTACCCTAAGTTTTAATGCCACCATTTAATTTACCATGTCTTGTAGTAGAAAAAGGAAAAAAAAAATATTTGTGTGGCAAAATTGAAAAAATAAATAAAACAGAATTCCACCAAGGTTTTTGTGGTTTTGACATCACAGCGTTCACTATGCACTAAAAATAACCTGACATTCTTATTCTGCGGCTCAATATGAATGCGGCGATACCAAACTTGAAAAAATATATATTTTTTTTGTTTTACTACTTAAAATGTTTTTTTATGAAAACCTTTAGAAAATCTAAATTTTCTTTGCATCGCTATATTCTGACAGCCAGAACTTTTTTATATTGCGGTCTACAGAGCTTTATAAGGGCTTGTTTTTTGCGTAAGGAAACTGTAGTTTTCATTGTTTTTGTAGTATATACAACGTTTTGATCACCGTTTATTAAATTTTTTTTTTGGGAGAACAAAATGGCAAAAAAAATTGTAAATCTCGTGTTTTTCATTTTCTGTTACTGCGTTCACCGCACAAGAATTTTTCTAAAATGTTTTAATAGTTCAGACATTTTCGGACGTGGCAATACCCAATATGTTTATTTTTTTTATTATTTATGTATTTTTTTTATATGTTAAATTGGGAAAGGGGGGTGATTCAAACATTTAATATATTGGTGTTTTTTTTTTTTTTTTTTACAACAATTAGACATGGTCTTTTTTGATCCCCTCTCCTATTCACCATAATGGAGATCTATTACGGTGAATAGGATTTTTACACTCTCCATTCAGCGCTATGCCTCGTGCATAGCTCAGTATGGAGAAAGGCATGGCAGGCCTGGATTGCTTCAGCAGCGTCCAGGCTGCCATGGCAACCAATTGGAGCCCCGCGATTTCACTGTGGGGGCTCCGATCGGAAGGAAGATGGAGCCACATCACTTCACAGGTGCAGCAATCAGCCTTGATCGCGGCACCTGAGGGGTTAAATCCTGTCAGTGCGGCTGGATGCCTTTTGTATCATACATCCCCTGGTGCGCAATGACGTGCCTGTACGTCATAATGCGTAAAGGGGTTAGCAATTGGGCACTAGCACCCACTAGTTCTGTGAGCTTGGCTGTGCATTCATTTACCTTAATCCGATTTATCAAAGTGTTTACGCCACAGTAATGATGTAAAAAAGTTGCAAAATATGGTGCATGCCATATTTACACCATCATTTCTGACATTTGAGTAGTCTTGCAAAGCCAGTTGGATTTACTATAACTTCCTCAGACATTGGGGGCATGTCACCTCTTCCTAGAGGTGGGACACGCACCTATCTTTTAATCGGATCCCGCAAAGTTAAGAAGGGCGCACTGCGCATGTGCTGCTGCACTCTATTAATTTTTATGCGAGCACTGAATATACTCTTTAAAATGAATGGAAAGTACACCGCAAAAGAGTTTTCACTGCTCCAGTCACTTCTATGGGTCTGACGGAAATAGCCAAACCAGCACTCAGCTAAATGCAACACTCCAATAGGAATGAATGGAGGGCGGCCTTGCATTAATGGTGCACCCGCGTCAATTTGCGGGCTCCGTTCTAAAGATAGGTGCGAGTCCCAGAGACATATTAGCCTTATGCCCCCAATGTCTGAGGTGAAACAACTTCTTTAACTTGACATGTCTGTTTTAGAGTCTACATGCATTCCCAGTGGTTGGATAGTGATATTGGTAAAACCCAGATGGACCTTCAAAGCAAACTGCATTCATTGATGGCTTACTAAAAAGACATCAGGAGAGGTGGCAGACCTGTCATCGAGCTATGCTGGCTTAATTGGGGACAGGTCTGCTCTATTAGCCAAAGCTGCACAAGGAATATGATGCAATTTTATAATTTGTTAGTCCAGTATGTCCATGAGGAAAGTGCTCCTCCTACATCACAGTGATTGACAGGTTCGCAGGTGAAGGGAGAATTGTTAGGAGCGTTCTCTTCATAAATATACTGGACTTCTAAACTATGGTCCATATTCACTAATGTATCTGCTCCAAAAATCTGTCTAAAAAAATTTGTGCATCTAGGGTTTCTACGCTTTTTTTTCCCACATGTTGGACAAGGCAGTGGGGTGTAACAAAAACTGGTTGGACCTTCATGAGAAAGAGGTGGGCATCTTATGCCCCATTTTGTGCCAAAATTTCAGCACAATTCTAGAATAAAATTCTGACTAAAAGTAAGCCAACCAATAGTTGGTATGGAGTCAGAGAAAAGTGTCTATCCCTGCACCAGATTTATCATCCAGCCTGAGCCCCTGTGATTAATCTGGTGTGGGTCTAAAAAGCCGGTCCAAGCTTACATCATCTCTACCACCTACTGTGGATGGTGTAAGTGGTGTCCGTATCTAACTAAGAGAAGAAACGATTCTTTCCTGTGTGGTGATGTTGTGATGGGACCTCATCCTGAGATTAGACACTTTATCACTCATGCTGGATGTTTCCTACAGCCACCATGTAGGTTTACAGCACAACGGCTTCCTTCTGGAAGTAGTAAATGGAAGTGACTCTTCCTGTTTCCGGCATGGTCTTCAGATAGATATGAATGGCAGCTGTGGAGCATTGTTTCAGCTAGTCCCTGGAGTGTAAGCACATGGCTTCCTGACAGGATGAAGGACATGTGCCAGTGTACATTTCACATCCTACAGAGGATGAGTAACAACTCTTGAGTTCAGTAATAATGTGATATAATGCATTGTATATAAAATATGATGGGACCTCGGCATCCTCGTCTACTGCTCACCTTATTGCTGCTTTTTATGACCATGACAAACATTTATTATATGCTTTCCTCACAGGGACTCAAAGTGTAGGGATAGTTGTGTGGCTGGGTGACTCCCTGGGAACTCAGTGGCTACCACATAGACGCTCGACCCCAACACACAACGAGACCTTTTGGCTCTTAACCAGTGCAATGGGTATAGAACAGGGCTTCCCCTCATTGAATCTTTGTAGGAATGTCTACAGGAAGGTTGAGTATTGGGAATCTGCAGATTTAGTTGCTAGGGAAAGGCCCTTTTTGACTGTGTTACCGTATGTGCCCTCCCTCCCTGTAATGTATACAGTTTTCTTCTGGTATGTTGTGCATTTAGATCAGCCATAAAATACTCACAGGCCCATATAGGGTTTTCCTATGCCATACAAGCCCTGTCACAATGTTTAACATATGTGAATTATTATAATCTATTCTAGATATGGCAGAAAATTCCAGAGATTCCCATAGTAGTCTGGTAGTTTATATATTTATATATATATATATATATATATATATATATATATATATATATATATATATATAATGTTATGGACTAAATTGATCCTGTATTATGCTTGAGACAATCGGGCACATTTATGAAAACTGTCTAAGACCCTGTTCACAATGGGAGGCAACAGTGCACTTCATGCAACAACCGTTTTCAACCACACCAAGAAAGGACAGGTCCACATGGAAACCCCGGCCGCAGTCTGCTAGCAGTTTAGTTCCATTCAATTATACCGTGAGCTGGTCTGCAGCATTCAAATAAAAAAAAATGCACTAGAAGCCAGTGGGGTTTCTGCACCATGGAATACACAGCGGATTTCACCCTGGCAATATCCGCCGTGTGAACTAGCCCTATGAGAAACTGTATTCATTGCCCATAGTAATCAGTCACTACAAAGCACGCAGAGAAATGAAGGTTATACTGTGATTGGATGCTAGCTTTATACATCTCCCCAAACATTTTTCCACTCTCTCCACATTATTATGATGTGCCTTTAAGGCTAGTTTCACACTAGCGCTTAGGATCCAGCAGGCTGTTCTGGCAGGGTACAGCCTGCCGGATCTCTTTGCATTTCAGAACACTCTCCTTGTAGTCTAAACTACACATGGCTATCTCCAGCAGTCCCATGCATAGGCACTACTGCTGCATTCATATAGAGGGCTTGTGGACCCCTGTTCTCATGATCTGTTATGGTCACAGCAATCTATCACTTATCCTGTGGATAGGTGAAAAATGTTGGTTGTGGGTCACCCCCTTCTTAAATGCAGTCTATTGTGTGTGTGTGAGATCGGGTTGAATTTTAACATGTAATTGGATTACCTCAAATGTTGCCCTACTGTTCTATATACTGTATTTCTGATTTAATTAAAGGGCTTTTCTGGGATTTGTATATTGATGACCTGTCCTCAGAATAGGTAATCAGATCACCTCCTGGCACCCCCATGATCAGCTGGTGGAAGAGAAGGCCGCGTGCCGTGCTAGTGCAGCCCTCCCTTCATTGTGTACCTGCTCGCCATCTACATCGCAGTGGTGTGCAGGTGTAATTACCCACTTCTATAGGACAGCTTCTTCCTATTCAAGTGTATACTACAGAGCCGTCCCTCGTAGTTACTACACATGCTCATTACTGCACTGTTGATGGTGAGCAGGTAAACAATGAAGGGAAGGGTTGGACACCCACCCAATCTGATATTGCTGACCTATCTTAAGGACAGGTCATCCGTATTCGAATCCCGGAATACCCCTTTAATGAAAAAGATAGGATATGGTCAGTCACTGAAAAGCATAAAGATTTCTCTTTGCAAAACTGTTGGTAGGTAACATCAGATGGTCCCTTTCACTAGTGAAGAGTATTGAAGTCCATACATATAAGAGCTAGTTATATCCTTTCACAATGTAGCTGAGCCTGTTCTCTATGGGTCATGCCATACAGGTGTGCCCTTTTATATCCCAGATTGAAATGCTTGGGTGTTGGTTTATTGTGCGGTTTGGACGGTTTTGCATAACTTGGACTGAAATTCAATGGAAATGTACAGGATTAAGTTTTCAGGTATCCTGTTATATTAACCCCTTCCTCTTTTTTTTTCTACAGTGAAGAAAGAGCAAGATGCCGATGATACGAAAGCACCACCAAAGAAAAAGGCAAAAGAAATCAAAGTATTGGATTCAAAGACTGCCCAGAATCTGTGTATGTTTCTGTGTATTTAATGCTTTAGACCAGTGTTTCTCAACATTCCTCCACCAAAATTACGTCAAAGTCCTCTTTTCTGTCGTCATAAACAGTTCTGTATATTTAAAGGGGTTATCCAGGAAATGACAAATGATGACCTATCCTCATCATAGGTCATCATTATCACATCGGCGAGGGTCAAAGACTCGACGCCGCCGCACAGGTCAAGCTCCCGGCAGCTTACCATGCACAGCGCTGTACATTGTATAGCTGCCTTGCTTGGTATTGAAGCTCAGCCCTATTCACTTCTAATGGCTCAAGTAGGCCATGTGACCGACGTATGGTGATGTCACACGGCCTAGGAAGAGGCTGCAGAGCTCATGAAGCGCCCGGCCTCTTCAAACATCTGATTGGTGGGGTTCCCGAATGTCGGACCCCCTCCAATCTGATATTGATTACTCCAGGATAACTCCTTTAAAAGAAGTACCCACAAGAAACCTGGCACGTACCACAGGCTTAGAATCTAAGCTCTAGGATTTCTGCCTTGATTTTTCTCTAAGGGAATGTTCAGATGCTGAAGGACCTTTCCATTAAGTATACGGTCACAAATTGGCTTTTGCAACAGTTTCAATCCCTTTTGGAATCCATGGCAAAATCCATGAAAAAAAAATGTAGAGTAGAGGGCATACTTTGGATTTCAAAATCCACAGCATACCTCAAAAACTGTGCATATTATTTTCCTTGACGTGAATGGTGTTTGACAGAATGAATAAACTCTGACAGTAGACAGTTATTTCTCAGGTGGACAAGTTACCGGAGACTTTAGAAGTTTGTTAGACCAATCTAGGAGCCAGAAAATAATTCTGCAGATATTGATGTAAAAACAACCCAGCACACTGGCGACATGCCTCAGAGATTTCTTTTCAGCTGTCTTTTGTTGGAATTTTGGACAGTCTTTAGCTTTTTTCCATGGCATTTTTGCCTCACATTGTTTATTCACTATATTTATCTAATTCCGTGGTTATCAATGTTCAGTTTTCTTAATGAGATATATTATTTTGTTGTTTTCTAACATCAGACAATTCACACTAAATCTATAGACCTTGAAAGATTTGTTACAACCTTGACTGAGGCAGGCATTGTTGACATTTCAGTTTACAAAGAACATACAAGACAATGAAGCAGATGGGGAGGTTCAGTAGAAGATCTTCCAGCTGTTCTCTCCAGCCATCACAATAAAGTTTAGCCAAGTGTGGTTTAGAGTGTCACAACTTCTGTTCAGCCCACAGCTTGTAACTTGCCCAGGCATAGTGTAATAAGGCAATGTAAGAAAGTTTCCACTTAGGCTGGGTCCACAAGGGCGTTGCGGGAAAATGTGCGATTTTTTTGTAAGCGAGTGCAAAGCGTTTTAATGCGTTTTGCACGCGCATGATAAAAATCGGCATGTTTGGTACCTGAACCCGGACTTCTTCACAGAAGTTCGGGTTTGGGTAGATTTTATTATTTTCCCTTATAACATGGTTATAAGGGAAAATTAATAGCATTCTTAATACAGAATGATAAGTAAATTAGGGATGGAGGGGTTAAAAAAAGAAATACATTTTTTTAAACTCCCCTCATCCAGTTATTCGCGCAGTCCAGCTCGTCGGACCATGTGATGAGCGCAGTGACGTCACCAAAGATCCTTTTCCTCCCAGGTCCTCGAAGAAGAAAGACGACGAGCCGGAGTGCGCGAATAACTGGATGAGGGGAGTTAAAAATTTTTATTTCTTTTTTTAACCCCTCCATCCCTAATTTACTTAGCATTCTGTATTAAGAATGCTATTATTTTCCCTTATAACCATGTTATAAGGGAAAATAATAATCTACCCAAACCCGAACTTCTGTGAAGAAGTTCGGGTCTGGGTACCAAACACGCCGATTTTCTCACGTGCGTGCAAAACACATTAAAACTTTTTGCACTTGCGCAGAAAAATTGTGAGGTTTCCCGCAACGCACCCGCATCTTTTCCCGTAATGCCCGTGTGAAAGAGGCCTATAGAGCGTGCTGCGATTTTCACGCAACACACAAGTGATGTGTGAAAATCACCGCTCATCTGTACAGCCCCATTGAAATTAATGGGTCCGGATTCAGTGTGGGTGCAATGCGTTCACCTCACACATTGCACCCGCACGAAATTCCTGCCCGTGTGAAAGGGGCCTTAGTCTAATACATTATGCCCTGTGAACAAACAGGGCACTACGCGCTTCTCCTGAGCTGCTTGTCAGGCACATGTTCTCCCTGCAGGAACTGAAGACTAAACACAACTTGACCATAGATGGTACTTGCTAGTCAAGTGCCTTGAGGTAGTAATAGTTTGCATTCTATTTAACTTTGTGCAGCTACTGCATAATATGTGTTTTTCTCTTGCACAGCAATTTACTTGGGATCATATCGTATGCCCTATGAGGAAATAAAAAATGTCATCCTTGAAGTTAATGAAGAAGTGCTGACAGAATCTTTGGTCTCAGTAAGTGTTTTGCTTTCTTACTTTATTTTAGTTTTTTTCTCATTCTATAAATGTTTGCAATGGCAGTCTTTCTCAAGCCCTCTGTGGGATACATGTATGCTTCAGCACAGTGTAGTGGGACTGTCGGACTAGTGTTGGAACCTGAGGAAAGCAGTAGTGAGAAGTTACACATGACTACTTGTAGAGGAAGAGATGTCAGACCACATGTGGACTGTCACTTGAATGAACTGCTGACACCTTATTGAGGTTTTTGTAGTAAATCACAGCAAGTTTGCTTTTTTTTCCAATTTGCATGTAAACATCTTGAAAGTGTGGGTCTAAAGCTGGCCATACACAGGCAATAACGGTCAGCCGAACGGTCATTCGGCAGATGTCTGTCCCTCCCGAATCCCCTAAATGTTTGACCAAGCGTGTATGTTTTTAATGGGGAAAGAGGCTAAATATTCAGTCTATCATCTGTTGAGGGAGAGTTGAGAGGCGTTGAGTTCGACTGACAATACACTAATGTCCTTGTTCCACACTGACCTCAGGTCAGGCCAAAATACTAACTTTTTATTTCAGGAAAATGTTTTAAGAAAAATAAGTTTAAAAGCAGTGTAATGTGCCCAGCAGCAACATGCCATGTCAGGTTCCCATTAACTCCTAAAGCAAAAATCAGATGTATTTGGACATAGGGTTGTATGGTGACTCAACATAGTCTTGTATCACTACTTTCAGTATGTCCCACTCCCAGGGACAATATCTTGGATGCTATATGATGTTTAATAATTAAAGTAGTTTCTGGCTACTTGTGACCAATGTGTATGTAAGATGACTATATGGCAATTGCTAGTATATCCTTTGTTGATATTCTGTGCCATTTGCAATATTTTATTTACACTCATTAGGGAAATCTTCTGTGTTGTCCGCATAGAGGTCCTGTCCATAAGATGGCTGCAGATGGAGGGTCATGTGACCAGGCAAATCACTTCCAAGTGATGTCTTCTCCATTCAAATACACTACACCTGCACTAATCTTCCAACATTTCACAGGCAGGTTTCAGGTGCAGAGTATTTGAATGGAGGAGACATCACTTGGAGATGATTTGCCCAGTCACGTGACCCTCTATCTTCAGTCATGTTTTGGACAGGACCACTGTGTGTACAGCACAAAAGCCTTGGTAAACAAAGGGACATGCCTATTGAAATATAGAAAATGGTGCAGAATTTCAACAAAAGTTATATTAGTAAGTGCCATATAGACCTCTTACAAACATATTGGTCAACAATAACCAGAAAGTGGCCAATCCCTTTAATAAATACTGGGAGCTCGTTGGTGAATGCATTGTCATTGAATACTCAAGCGGTGATGAACATGTACATCTCTAGAAGATTGTTGCTGTCAAGATGCTTAATTTTCAAGAGTTCAAAATGGCAGCTTTTCTGTTTTGTTCATATGAACCTTTTTATTCTTGATTATTATCCATAGACCCTTGTGTATCTCAGAGACATCTTTGTCACCCAGAGTTCTCCTTTGGGGGCTATGGGCAGCCAGATATCTTTTAGGGTCAATAGGTTATGGGCATAATGTATGTGAGTTTCATGCTATTTTCTTTTGTAGAATCTAATTAAGCAGTTGCCAGATGGTGATCAACTTCAGAGGTTGGCAGAGCTGAAGGATGAATACAATGATTTGGCAGAGCCTGAGCAGTTTGGAGTTGTGGTAAGTGTGTTATTCGTGTTTGGGAGGATTGGTTTTGCAGCATCCATAATCTTATTTCTCCTTCAGTTTTTTTGCTGTGTCAAAGAATAACTTCAAATGTATTTCAGAATAGCTGTCTCATTCAGGGAAAATACACTATAAAGATACATTAAAAATTATGTTCCAAACATCCCAAAAACAGTTGCCCATGCTGCTTGCAGCATTTAGAATCTGTTTTAGGCTCTTTTTGTACCCTCGTAGACACTTGTGATAAGTGTCTAGAATATGGGGCACGGCTTTGTAAAAAATAAATAATAATCCGCCAGATTTATTAGATGCGTTTGGCAAAATAAATTAAGCCAGCCTTTAGCTGGGGTAAAGAAGACTAGAGTAAGAGTAAGATGCATCAACTCCGTCCCAAAATTTCTTCCACAGTGATAAATTTGGGGCACTTTTTGGCCTCTTTTAAGTTTATGTTGTTTAGATACTATACAGCAGTGTTCAGCAACTCCCAGAGTGCTCAATTCACCTTTTATAGGAGTTAGAAGAACAGACAAGCATGTTTGCATGGTGAGAGTTGTAGTTTCACAGCAGCTGGAGTGCTGAAGACTGCTCACCCCTGCACAGCATTAGTATATCTACCTCAATGTTTTTTTGAATCCTTCAGAGTCTGGTTAAAAAAAAATGTATGTTAAAAAACAATGTGTGTTTTGTTTTTTTTACGATGGAACTCTATGGTGATGGATAGGCTTGAGCGAATCGACCTTCAGATCAAAGATCCGAAGTCGATTCGTTCAAATTACTACTGTATTCATATCTGCGTATATTAAAAAAACAATTTAAAACAGCAGTCCGACGTGGGCTTTGGTACTTGCTGGTACCTCGGTACCAAAGCCCACTTCAGATTCCTATTTTAAATAGTTTCTATAATGCCCTCCAATATGTCCAGGCCCCTCACAGAGGTTGTACTTACCTCGCACCCCGGTACCTGCGTCGCTTCTCATACCAGTGCGGCCGCCGCTGCATCTTCGGTGAAGGGGGCAGCCAATAGCAGGCCACGACGGGAACGAGCCTCCCTAGGGTCACCCGCGGTGCTAGGGAGGCTTGTCCCCATCGCAGCCTGCCTTTGGCTGCCCCCGTCGCTGGATGTTTTCATCCGCGGGACAGGGGATGCAGCGGTGGCCATGTTAGTATGACAAGTGACGCAGGTGCCAGGGACAAGGTAAGTACAATCTCTGTGAGGGACCTGGGCATATGGGGGAGCATTATAGAACTTGGATAACCCCTTTTAACGTGTACAATTTTTTCTGCATTAAACGGATGGCAAACACGTGATTTAAACCCAGCCTTACTCCTGCTGAATTGTTGTAGATTACTGGCAGTTATATCTGTCATGTTGCTAACCAAAACCCAGACTACAGAATATATCAGTCTGGGTTTGTGAACGTCACAGTAAGATGTCTCCCCAATTAGAGCCCCCGTGTGTTTATAGCCTATCAGCATGCCAAACCGAGACAGTGTGTGAGGGAGCTTACCCAGCCCAGTTGAGAAATTGTAGTTCCTGTTGTACATTTATTCATACATATACCGGAGGAATAACAGAGGACTGGCACAACATAGAGCTTTAAGAAGAATGCATCGGAAATATTTTATATAGAATGTAAATATATACTGAAACAGACTCTTTTTGCTTCATATTTTTAGATGAGCTCTGTACCCCGCTTAAGACCGCGCCTGAATGCCATCCTGTTTAAGCTAGTCTTCAGTGAACATGTTGAAAACATCAAGCCAGACATTGTGTCAGTCACTGCTGCATGTGAAGAGGTGAAAAAGAGCAAAAGCTTTGCCAGCCTATTAGAAATCACACTGCTTGTGGGCAATTTTATGAACGCTGGATCCAGGAATGCTGGGGCTTTTGGATTTGACATTGGCTTCCTCTGCAAGGTAAGGAAATTCCACAGAGTATCAAAATATATTGTGTGATGAAGGTGATCCTCCATCAGCGGCCGTGGCACGAAGGTCAGGGGACCTGTGTATAAAGATGAATTCTTCATATTAAACTATTGGACATCAGTGTCGGTAGTGTAATAATGCTTATTACTGTTCCCAGCACATGTGCAGCTAGTAATGTAAACTGGTGAACCCCTTTAAAGGGCCTGTGCCATAATAAGAACCAGGGCCGCTGATAGAAATCATGGGGCCCCGTACAGCATACATGACGGGGCCCCCTTCAGCTCCACCCCCTGATCCTCCTTCAGCCACACCCCTGGCCCCGCCCTTGGCCCCTCCCCAGACGCCGCCTTGAAACAACATGCAGATTTGTCTACAAGTGATATTTATGGCGCTGGGGGGTCGTCTGTGAATGGCGCTGTTATGGAGGGGATCTGTGAATGGCACTGTTATGGAGGGGATCTGTGAATGGCACTTTTATGGAGGGGATCTGTGGATGGCACTGTTATGGAGGGGATCTGTGGATGGCACTATTCAGGGGGGATCTGTGGATGGCACTGTTATAGAGGGGGATCTGTGGATGACACATACCGTATATAGCATCTTATGCTATGTGTCATCCACAGATACCCCTCCATAACAGTGCCATTCACAGATACCCTCCATAACAGTGCCATCCACAGATCCCCCCCATAACAGTGTCATCCACAGATCCCCCCATAACAGTGTCATCCACAGATCCCCCCATAACAGTGTCATCCACAGATCCCCCCCATAACAGTGTCATCCACAGATCCCCCCCATAACAGTGTCATCCACAGATCCCCCTCCATAATGGTGCCATCCACAGATCCCCCCCATAAGTGTCATCCACAGACCCCCCGGCCCCCCCCATAAGTGTCATCCACATGACAGACCCCCCCCCATAACAGTGCCATCCACGGATCCCCCGCCCTCCCTATAACAGTGCTGTCATGACGTCATCCATATAGATCCCCCCCCGCCACTCACAGTAGTATACATTAATAAATCGGTGCAGCCGTGCAGGCTGCAGACAGTAACTTTAATTTTAGCACAGGCACAGCGCTCATCTCTTTACTAAAATACTACCTTACATTCAGCTCCTGCCTCCTCCCTCCACCCTCCAGCCTCCAGTAACAAGTGCGGGCAGCAGCGCTCACTCACTGACGTCACGCGCCTGCGCCGCCTAGTGGGAGGAGCAGGCGTGTGACGTCAGTGAGTGAGCGCCGCCCCCACACTGCCTGCTGTTACTAGAGCCAGCCCACTGACAGCAAAAAAATTAAAATGGCTCGGGAGTCGGCAGCCCGGGCCCCCCTGCCAGCCGGGCCCGGTACAACTGGGCCAGCTGTACTGGCCTATCAGCGGCCCTGATAAGAACCCCTGTCCGTAAGCCCTATAAGGGCGTATGAATGTAATGAGGAGGCTGTCTATCATTCACAACTTCCTTCTGTTTGCCGAGTGGAAAGCTGCGAGCATTGCCTGGACAGCCATTCATCTGACCGTCTGGCTTTGCTTCTCTGCCAAAATTGGATCTTGGCAGGGGGTCTCTGGGGCTGGACCAACTCAATCATGGGAGCTCACGTTAAAGGGGATGTATAATGAAGAAACCCCTTTAAAATGTAAACCCACTGAGCATTCAGAGGATAAGATATTAAACAATCGTGCTGACTGTTCTCTTGGATTTCTTCTTCTTTTCTTTTAAAGCTTAAAGATACCAAGTCCGCTGACCAGAAGACTACATTGTTGCATTTTCTTGCTGAGATCTGTGAACAGGACTATCCTGATGCTTTACAGTTCCCTGATGAGATGGTCCATGTAGAAAAAGCCAGTAGAGGTAATCCTAGAGAAAAGGCTTCCCCATCCGTGGCGCCTCCTAATACTATCGTAAATCAGTGTATGGCTGGCACAATTCATAACCTGATGACATCTGTGCTGTGGAAACGCCAGCTACCTACAATGTAGAAAGCGGGCAGGAACTGTGAATAATACCTAGCACTTGCAGTATATGTTACAATGTTCCTATTTCTGCATAATTTTTAGGCTATGTTCACATCAGCATTATCGTTTCTGTATTTTTGTTAAGGTGGGAGGAACTGAAAAGCAGAAAAAACTCGACTGACAAGATATTTGTTGTTGTATAAAAAATCTTTATTTTGTTAATACCTTTATTGAAAATCAATAAAAAACGATTTTGATTAAAAAAAAGCAGAAAAAACTGAACTATTTAATCTCCATGTGATTAAATGGGTTATTTTGAGCATCAGTTTGTCATTGTCTTCAGGTCTCCATTATTTTTGATGAAAGAAAAAGTCCGGCCTGTTGTACTTTTCCTCATGTCAAAATTAAAGAGAACATGTCAACTGTCACTAAAGACAACATACTGTAGTGACAGACCCCCTGATTTCAGCGGTCCGTCACTGCTGGCATGATTTTCAGTTCTTTTATAGTACTGATTTGCCGAAACCTAGCCTCGCTAGAGAGAAGAGTCCGATGCTGCTCGCTGCCCCCACCTCCAGACAATGGTTTCCAGGTCTCTTTCCTATGCATGACAGGGATGAGATGGGGGCAGCCAGCAGCATTGGACTCCTCTCTCTAGCAGCGCTAGGTTTTGGTGAATCGGTACTACTAATTGGCATGATGGCATTGACAGACCGCTGAAATCAGGGGGTCTGATACTACACTATGAGGGCAACGTAGTGCAGCTGACAAGTTCCCTGAAACTGATGGAACTGAGCACATTTATTTTTCAGTTCCTCTGACAGAACAGCAGTGCTGGAAACACAAGGCTGATGTGAAGTTTGCCTTTGAGTCGCTCTGTAATTTCTCTTTAAGCTGCATCTCTGGTACACTTTGTTCTGTGATATAAGAACAGTCAGGAAGCTTACAAGGTCTTCTACGATGAATACTTTGGGAACTGATAGACATGTTGTGATAAGAAAACTAATTCAGTATAAAGCTCAATTTTGGTAAATTTAGTTTCAGAATTCTTTGTTTCCTTTTTAAATGGTAATTTTTGTTTCTTTTTTTTGTGAATGGGGCCGGAACAGACTTCCGGCGGCACACATGGGCTAGCGTTGGTACGGATCCAGCAGGCTGTTCCCCTGCCGGACCCTGCTAGCGCAAGTATGAAAGTAGCCTTAACTCATTCCCTACACCTAAATTTACAGCAGTTTGCAGGGGGCAAGTAATATTCCCCTGACCCTAACCTACAGTATCAGACATTTATGGTATATCCTATCAATATGCCATAAATAACCAGATAGGAGTATCCCTTTAAGTGCACTTAAGCCACTCTGTGCACCCTTACTTCCCTGTTACCTCTGCCAATCACTGTGTAAGGTGACTATGCAGGAACCTGGACCTGTCAATCAAGAAGTAGGGGGGATTGTCTAGCAGAGGAAGCAGCAGGAGGAGCAGAGGAAGCAGGAGGAGCAGTGGTGCAGAGTGGCTTTGGCCTGCCCTCTATGTATTTAACTACTCATTTGCATATTGATAGGTCCTTTTTCTTAAGAATGAGGCGTGGCTCGCTAAGTGAAAGGTGTCATTATATTCAGCTGAGCTAGCCCTACAAGGCACTGAGCCTCGTATAACAGTGAATTTCCTGGTGGCAGATTCCCTTTAATATCCACTCAAATTTTAAATAATAAAAAAGTTTGTGTGTCCAGCAAAAAAGAAAAATGTTTCAAGGTAGACTGAGAAACAAAAAAGAAATTCGGAAAGTGTGAGTAGAGCTTTCCAAAAGGTGAAATTTAGCTGTGGCCATGAGTATAGATGACCACCACCCAGCCAGCCCATGAAAGCAGGAGCACAATGACTGTGACGGACCGGTCAGGATAGGGTTAGAATTGCTTCATCCTTTCATCCTCCCTTGTGCTGAAGGAAGGTTTCAGGGTTTGTATGGTAGATGGAGTCTGCAGTAGCTTTGATGATGTGGCCAACGGGACAATTTGTGTTTTGTTGGCAAGCTGACCTGTAACCGCACAGATAATTCACTGTCTGACAGTTCCTATCATTTGCCATTTCAGTGTCAGCCGAAACACTGCAGAAGAACTTGGATCAAATGAAAAAACAAATCTCTGATCTTCAGCGAGACATTGAAACCTTCCCTCCTTCAAACAACGAGAAGGATAAGTTTGTGGAGAAAATGACTATATCCTTTTTCCACTTTTAACCACAATTGACTACATGTTTTGGACAGAGTTATGAACATTGGGTAGTTGTACTATTTAAGTACAACATACGGTACTAGTCTTCACATCAGAAATACAAGGTAACCTCCAGGGTGGATCTGATTTTGTCCAGAAACAAAGCATGTGGTACTGCAGTCCAAGCCCTATGTACCTGATATTGTACGGGGAGGAAGATGACCGATGTCATTTGCAGCTTCATCCATCCCTTACACACATACAGAACTAGAAACAAAACGTTTCATACTGCCCCCCACTTCAGAGAGTGTTGGGGCCTGGTATCATTTTAAGTTTAGCTTCTGTTCTTTCACCTAAGCTCCAGGCCTTATGCCTTATTCACACTGTCAGTGTTTGGTCAGCGATTTTCATCAGGGATTGTGAGCCAAAACCAGATGTGGGTCAAAAACACAGAACTTCCCATTATACCTTATCTCTTTGTAGGATCTACACTGGTATTTTCTTACAATCTCTGCTTGAAATCACTGCGTGGACATGTGAATAAGTCCTTCTAGTTGGGCGAAGTAGGTGTGATGTAAGTCCATGGCAGTGAAAGGGTTAAGTATCCTAACTAATTTCCATCCATGTTGCAATGACATTACCAACAATAATGGGGGATGATATAATGTGAAGCATGTTCTCAGTATTTAGTACAGCGTTCAGCAACTTTCGGCACTTCAGCTGCTGGAAAACTACACTTTCCAGCATACAAACATGCTCTGCTGTTCTTCTAACTCCCACGGAAGGGAATGAAGCCTTCTGGGAGTTGTAGTTTCACAGCTGCTGGAGTGCCGAAGGTTGCTGATCCCTGATTTAGTACAATGAAGAGTAGAAGTATTATCATGAGGTACTGCGGTTTATATTTTCCGCCTCTTCTGCTGTCACAAGCAGGCAACTGGTGATACTAATCCTTGTTTAAACCACTAAGTATATAGTGGATTGCAAAAGTTTGGGCACCCATTCTTAAAATTTCTGTTACTGTGAACAGTTAACCAAGTTGAAGATGAATTGATCTCAAAAAGGCATAAAGTTAAAGATGACACATTCCCTTTTGTATTTTAAGCAAAAGCGTTTTTTTGTTTTTTTTCCCCCCACCTTTTACATTTTCAAAATAGCAAGAAAGGAAAAGGACCCAAAGCAAAATTTTCGACACTCTGCATGCTTAGTACCTTTAGCAAGTATCGCAGCTTGTAAACGCTTTTTGTAGCTAGCCAAGAGTCTTTCGGTTCTTGTTTGAGGGAATTTCCTTCATTCTTCCTTGCAAAAGTCTTCCAGTTCTGTGAGATTCCTGGGCCATCTTACACGCATTGCTCTTTTAAGGTATATCAACAGATTTTCAGTGATGTTCAGATCAGGGGACCGTGAGGGCCATGGTAAAACCTACAGCTTGTGCCTTTTGAGGTAGTCTATTGTGGATTTTGAGGTGTGTTTAGGATCATTATCCATTTGAATAAGCCATCTGCTTTTCAACTTCAGCTTTTTACAGTTGGTGTTATGTTTGCTTCCAGAATTTGCTGGAACTTCATTGAATCCATTCTTCCCTCTACCTGTGAAATGTTCCCTGTGTCATTGGCTGCAACACAACTCCAACCCCCATGATTGATCCACCCCCATGCTTAATTGTTGAAGTGTTCTTGTCATGAAATTCTGTGCCCTTTTTTTCTCTCCAAACATACCTTTGCTCATTGTGGCCAAAGGGTTCTAGTTTAACCTCATCGGTCCACAGGACTTGTTTCCAAAATGCATCAGGCTTGTTTTGCAAACTTCTGCCGCTGAATTTTGTGGTGAGGACGCAGGAGAGGTTTTATTCTGATGACCCTTTCATGTAGGCTATACTTGTGCAGGTGTCGCTGTACAGTAAAACAATGTACCACAACTCCAGAGCCTGCTAAATCTTCCTGAAGTCCTTTTGCGGGGGTTCTGATTTGCCTTTTTAGCAATCCTACGAGCAGCTTTCTCTTAAATTGAACTTGGTCCTCCAGACCTTCTTTTGAACTCCACTGTTCCTGTTAACTGCCACTTCTTAATTACATTTCAAACTGAGGAAATGGCAACCTGAAAACGCTTTGCTATCATCTTATAATCTTCTCCTGCTTTGTGGGCCTCAACAATTTTCATTTTCAGAGTGTTAGGCAGTTGCTTAGGAGAACCTATGGCTGCTGTTTTTGGGACAAGGTTAGGGACGTCTGGGCATTTATAATGGTTTGAAATTTGCATAATCTGGTCTTTCCTAACTATGATTGTGAACAAGCTTTAACCCGAAGGTCTGTTTCACACGAGCGGATGCCGTGCGTGACATCCGCTCCGTGAATGACAGCCAAGACCCGATGCAGACTGCAGAAGCACGGAGCATTAACATGATTGATAATGCTCCGTGCCTCTCTGTGATCTCTTTACTACGAAATCACAGTGAGATAAAGTTGTCACTGTGATTTCGTAGTAAAGAGATCACAGAGAGGCACGGAGCATTATCAGTCATGTTACTGCTCCGTGCTTCTGCAGTCTGCATCGGGTCTTGGCTGTCATTCACGGAGCGGATGTCACGCACCGCATCCGCTCGTGTGAAACAGCCCTAACAGGCTATTTAAGGTCTGAAATCTTGGTCAAAGTTGTTTGACTGCTCAGATCTTGTTGGGTTCCCATAATTTTTCAAAGTACTTCTTTGCTTTTTTTCACTCTAAAATTCTACAAAAACAAAATAATACACTGATATTGCTTCTAATATCACCTTCAACTTGCTTAACTGTACAGTAACGATTATTGTGACTAGGGTGCTCAAACTTTTACATGCCACTGTATGTATATTGACATCTGTGACACATTCCCACATTCCGTTACCTTTTTTTTATTTTTCATTCAGGTGAGCTACATGTGTATGATTTCCTGTGAAAATACATGTGAACCGTATGTAATGTCTTCTTGTATTCCTTAACTGATTCCTTTTACATATTTGTCAAAGAAGCCCAAGAGCAGTATACAAAGTTATGCATGATGCACGACAACATGGTTTCCTCGTTTGAAGAGTTAGGGGGGGTACTTTGTGTTTGACCCCAAGAAGGTCACAATTGAGGAGTTCTTCCTAGATATGCACAACTTCCGAAACATGTTTATGGTAAGGTTTAAATGCCAATTGTCTACTTTATTTGCTTAAAGGGTCACTTACTTTTCACAAAACTTTTGATATGTCATGGAGACATATCAATAGTTGTAAGGGTAGGGGTCTGAGCACTGGGACCCTCACCAATCTCTAGAATGAGGGCAGAGAAGCGTGCACTCGTAGTACTCTCTCTATTCTCTGCTCAAGACCGGCTCCATAGAAGTCTTTGGGCACATCTCAATTCTGTTCTCAGGAGCTAGTAGAGGGCGCAATATGTGTGCGCCGCTTTCTGCTTGTTCTAAAGGCCACAACTTTTAATATGCCTCTGACATATTAAAAGTTTTGTGAAAAATGAGTGACCCTTTAAAAGAAAATGGATGGTAGGGCAGCCTCCCCATGTTATATCCATACCTGTTACCATAACTGTTAAAAACAGATCCTGTAATATTGAGAAAATCGTCTTTTAATCCATATGCAAATTAGCTCTCAAGTGCATCAGTGCCCCATAACTCCTGCCCTTTCCCCTCCCAGTACGCCCCTATCTTGCTTCCCCCACATCATCACCCATGGTCCTAGTTATGGGTATAATATGTGGAGGCAGCCCTACCAGACATTGTGCACAGTTAGTGAATTTGAAATTAGAAACTAATTACTGTCCTCATTAAAATTCTGCCCTGGTCCTGCACCTCTCATCCCTGTTGGGCCTGTTCATGAACCAGGTCTCAGTGATGTTGAACTCATAATAACGTCTTGTGTCCCTGTGACCTGCGGAGGGTGCCATGGCCATTGTATTATGTTTTTGTTTTTTTGCCATATAGCAAGCTGTCAAAGACAATCAGAAAAAACGTGAAGCTGAAGAGAAACTCAAGCGAGCCAAACTGGCCAAAGAAAAGGCAGAGAAAGAGAAACTGGAGAAACAACAGAAGAAAAATCAGTTAATAGACATGACTGCAGGTAAGCATGGTCTCTGGCAGGACCTACCTGGTACACTGCAGGCATCTTTACACTTGCACATGGTGACCATTCTTATCGCCTGCCAAAATAAATGAACCTAAACTCATGATTAGAACAGGCAAGTGACTTGGAGCTGTTAGGTGAAAAAACCCAAAAGGTACAATACTTTGGGAGCTGTCATACTTGGGAATATACAGTACTATACCCAGAGGCTGCAGATACGGGCAGGAATACTTTTGTTAGTATGTATTAGATATGTTCATAGGGATCTATGTATGAAACCCATCCTTATCCATAAGCATATGTGTAAGTCCATAGTCCACGCCACTCTTCGCATCCCCGTAGGTCAGCACCACATTATAGCAGAGGACATGAGGTGTTTGGAGTACTTCATGTGCACGGTTACTTGAGACTTGTTTGTATAAACCTCACAACCCCTATAAGAATGTTTTCTTTAGAGGTTTTTTAGCCGAATTCTTCTTCAAGCAGGAAGTGTAAAAGGTCCTGTGACCTGATCTCCTGGAGAGCGTTCTTGCCTGGTTTCCATTACACATTCACTGTAATTAGTCACATCTTTTTAGAGACCAATCTGAATCCTCTGCATATCCTCCATACATCAGGCGCAGAACACTGTGTATATTTCTTATCGTACAGTGTGCGATGGAATATTAGAACTGGCACACAGTGTAAATGCTAAGTACGCAATGCTGGGACATCTCACTATATTGCTGTGAACATCTTAGGACTGAAACTTGGAGCCAAGGGTAGGCTGAGGATCACTTCATTGCAGCAGATATTTCCACTTCTCAGAAGAATGCATTCATGAGGCGGAGGTTTCCTGTGGCGCTGCTCTGTAATGAAGGCCAGATGCTGTTTCCAGAGCGGGAGCCCTGTTGAAACCAATAGAACACAATGATTTTAATATTCCATAAGTCCAGGCTGTGGTGTCCACATCTAGACTAGACAAACACATGGACACACTGCTTGTCTCATATCATTACTCATGTCCCCCAGAGCTCCTCTTTGCTCCTCCATCGGATACAGAAGGATCAGGAGCAGAATTATTCCATAAATACACTTTACGGTTTTCAAGATCTCTGCTGCTATTCGTCAATATCGTCAAATGACCAGGACAGATTTTTATCCCCTTGAAATAAGCGATACCTACTGAATGACAGCAGGCACATGCTTCCAATCTGATAGATACGGAAAGTATATTGGAAAAGTGTATAATGTCTCATTATACAAAGAAATCAATGTATGTACAAAGCATTTCCATTGCATTTCTGTTCTAAATCGGTGCAATATAGGCAGGAATAAAACCGTGACCGTGCAGAAATGAGGTTACTGTTAGTGTCTAATATATTCCAGCTTGTGTACCGTATGCCATGTCATACCTGGTGTTGAGTACTAGATGCACACAGGTAACATGGCCTGACCTGCAAAGGTTAATACCTGTATTACTGTAACTTATTACAGTCTTCTATTGTAATGTAGGTCAATGTATATGCCGGCATTCTACCACCAGATGGCGACATTGGCAGTTATTTCTCTCTGCAGTCTGTGTGCCAATGACAGATGTTCTAATATACGTTTATAGATTCAGGTTTCACATGTTGCTATGGAGATAGCGAGGCAAGGACACTGATTATTTCAGGGTTAACTGTTGATTTCGTGGAACACGACCTTCAGTTAGAGAATTCCCATCCGCTGAATGACTTGGCCCTATTAGAGCGGTCTATAAATACAAAGAGGGAGGATGAAGAAAGCACGAGATTCTGTAGATTGCAGAAGGAGCGGTGCCTCGTACATCAAGTATTCTACCGTTGTAATATGTAAATGAATTGCAATCCACGAGTGCTTTAGGAAATTGCCTTTGTGTGATTGTCCAGCAGATGGAGCATGGACCTAGAGATTGTTTTTGATCCAGTGTAACCTTTCACCCTCCCCTCCCCCTTCCCTGGGCTTGTGCAATGCAGGCAGAGGGGAGGATAATTCTGCACTGCGGTGGAGGCCATGTTATCGCCCCCTCCTCCGGCTCTGGGCAGCCCTCCAGAGTGTGGGATTTCTTCCTTTTATACAGCTGATTCATGAAGCTCTGTGTGTAAGAGGCACGTGCTGACCATCACAGGGGGAAACTGAGGATCCATGCAAATCAGAAACCTCCGTAATGTTCACTGTGTGGAGTGTGGATGGGACTGCACCTTCTGCTTTATGTCACTGACCCAGATGTGTGTTGGTGCATTCAGCCTTCTGCTCTGTTTGGAAGGGCATGAGAGCAGAGTGCATATACACGTGTATTCATGCGTGCCCTCATTTCCCTCTAGGCCTATACAACATCTTGGCAACCACATCATTTAGTAGAATGCCAGCTTTCATGCATCCAAGTATAACATGCTAAATGGGGGTCATTCTTACATATGATGAAAAATCACCCAACATTAGCAGGTTCACACAAAAAGGCATGACATAAAGGTGCTCTGCAGACACTATGTGCCTCCTACAACCAATATCCTGAGACTAGAAAACCGCTCCCGCTGTCAATCCCACCTACAAATCATAGTTTCTTCATAAATGTGGACATTGGTTTTAGCATATTGGCTGGGAGCTGGCATTTCTTAGGGAATTCCCAGTTTCTCCAATTATATGATCTGTAGTCAATAGATTATGATCATGTGTTTATTTCAATGGCACTTGGCTGGGTTTCTACTGGTCTGTTTGCAGAATTGAGGTCAGTGTGGTCCACATTAACAGTAATCTATGGAATTATTCATTTTTCTCATGTATTTTTTTATTTGTTTTTTGCAGAGGGTGATGAGACTGGTGTGATGGACAGTTTGCTAGAAGCCCTGCAGTCCGGAGCCGCCTTCAGAAGAAAGCGAGGTCCACGCCAAGGTACAACAAGGCTTTGCTGTCTGCTTCATTATGAAATAGCTCATGAAACGGATAGCATTTTTATTATGTGGATGCCTATTGTGGAGCACATAATTTAAGTATCCTGTCTGCTTGTAAATTCTACCTGAAAAGGGATATTTGTAAGGGTTATGGCCCTTTTACACTGGTCAAAGATCAAGACATTAATGGGGAATGAATGTTTGTATGAAAGCTCATTCCCTATAATTGGCCTATGCAAGTATGCTGCATATGACCCAGCAGAAAAAAGCGCCCCTAAAATCCTTTTTTGTCAGAAGAACATCAGAAAAGGACTGTGCTCTTGAGAAATGCTAACCGGACGGATGATCCTAATGAAGGTGGATTTATGATATTCGGGCAGATTATCGGGAACGAATGTTACTGCTACACTGGTTCCCAACACCCATGTAAAGGTGCAGCCAATCACCTGATTAACAAGTGAAACGTTTCGATCATCGGGTGGAACTGAATTATTAAGTGAATTATTATTTCTGGTCATCAAATCACGCTGTCTAAACAGTAGTCTGCTGCCCAGAAACAGTGCAGCTGTATGAGGGCAATAGCGATCGCTTGTTCTCACACTGTGGAGGTGATCGTTGCATGTAAACTAGCAGCCGTCTGTCGGGAAGGAACACCTCCTTCCGGACAGTTGGCTTCTCCTCGCGCCGTCTAAATCCACCTTGACAAACGTAATTCCCCCCCTTTCATTTTGCATTGGGCCATGTGAAAGGCATTTTAAAGGAGCACCGATTAGCTTTGGTATATAATCGATCAGCACTCGTTATTGGCCTGGCAAAGACCTATGTTGGAGGATCCTTATTCCCATCTCACAAAGTGCCATTGTTGTGATCATTTGAGATCCCCACCAATGCTTACAATGAAGGAGTCTATAGCGCTGATTCAGCGCTGTGGCCTCTTCATTGTTTTTCCCTGCGCAGCTGGCCGCCAGATTTGTCATTGCAGCATGGCTCCAGCCAAAGTGCAAGTTTTCAAAGGGACGCAGTTGCCATCCATTACACTGAGGAGTCGATGTCTTACACAGTGAGCACATGATGAACATCTTGTAAGAGATAATGTGGGTAAATATTGGTGCAATGCATTTTGCAACACTATAGTAATAGAACAAGACGTTTCCGATGAGCTAATGCCAAGGCGACAACCAATATGGTTAGGCTTCCTGTTGCCACTTTCACAAATATGTCTGCCACACTAAATATGCCTCTACAAGCAAACCATATTTAAAGGGCATCTGTCAGCAGCAGATTTGTAGCTATGACACTGGCTGACCTGTTACATGTGCACTTGGCAGCTGAAGACATCTGTGTTGGTCCCATGTCTAGATGTGTCCGCATTGCTGAGAAGAGTGATGTTTTACTATATGCAAATTAGCCTCTAGGAGCAACCGGGGCGTTGCCATTACACCTAGAGGCTCTGCTCTCTCTGCAACTGCATCACCGCAAGACTTTAGGAGAAGTCATGGCCAGGAGTGATCACGCTTACACTGCAGCAGTTGCAGAGAGAGCAGAGCCTCTAGGTGTAATGGCAACGCCCCTGTTGCCCCTAGAGGCTCATTTACATAGATTAAAACATAATTTTTCTCAGCAATGTGGAGACATGAACATGGGGCCAACACAGATGCCTTTAGCATCCAAGCACACATGTAACAGGTCAGCCAGTGTCATAGGGACAAACCTGTGTATATATAAATAGGGGCACACTACAAATGGGAGTACTAAATCCACTAGGCGGATGTAATTTATTAAAAGGTACAAATTAAAATACTGACACATAAAATACTATGATAGGCAACATGGTGTATACCATACCACCCTCGGCACACAAACCCCAAAGCAATCATAAACTGGCTAAATCGTCCCTTTCCTTTATCCAGTAGAAATGCTTCTAGCATCGTCCAGCTTAGGCAACGAATCCATCAACTAGTGCATTCAACCTGCCAGATATGACGTGTGCAGGTGACTGACACAATGGAGAACTATATCATCATTACATTCGAAATCCAGGTATAGTCCAGTACGTACTTCAATTAGATCAATACACAGTCACTGGTACCTTAGAAGCTGCTGCAACAGCTGTGCCTGCAAATGCACAAAGAACCGGCAGCACTCCTGAATGTCTTTGAATTTTCCGTCTTTCTCTATGGCGTAAGGAGTGAGCGTATGTCTCAGCAATTAAGGAGAGACCATATTACTTTCTAAAGGAAAAATCAAAAGAATTGAAAAATTTGAGAAAGACGGAAAATTCGAAGACATTCGATCCAGCAAAATCACTGCTTACCAGTGACGTCACTTCAGTTCCATTCGATCTGTGGAGCAACCAGGTTACGTGGGACGCAACGTACGGGTTCAGAACACCACGTGGGACGCCGCTGGTGTGCGGCCGCCTGGAATCAGCGCTGCTACAACGCAGCTAAGACCCAGCTCCTATTCAGGAGTGCTGCCGGTTCTTTGTGCATTTGCAGGCACAGCTGCTGCAGCAGCTTCTAAGGTACCAGTGACTGTGTATTGATCTAATTGAAGTACGTACTGGACTATACCTGGATTTCGAATGTAATGATGATATAGTTCTCCATTGTGTCAGTCACCTGCACACATCATATCTGGCAGGTTGAATGCACTAGTTGATGGATTCGTTGCCTAAGCTGGACGATGCTAGAAGCATTTCTACTGGATAAAGGAAAGGGACGATTTAGCCAGTTTATGATTGCTTTGGGGTTTGTGTGCCGAGGGTGGTATGGTATACACCATGTTGCCTATCATAGTATTTTATGTGTCAGTATTTTAATTTGTACCTTTTAATAAATTACATCCGCTTAGTGGATTTAGTACTCCCATTTGTAGTGTGCCCCTATTTATATATACACAGTTTTCGCTTTTTTGGCCCTAAGGGTGGGCCGCTATAGGTGAGCACCTCATCCATTTAAAGCGTGAGGGTGAGCCGCTGGTGTTTGTCCTTTCAATCATAGGGACAAACCTGCTGCTGACAGAGGCCCTTTAATTCTAACCGGTTTAGAGAGTGTTCTGAAGTTGTGCACTTGGTCACCACGTTTTTATTTCTTATATTCAGATGACTCCATACGACACCTGAATCAGTGAGGCACATTTCTCTTTCCTGTACATATTCCAACATGAATACACGTGACTGCTGTTGCACAAATAATGAGTCTTTTATTTGCAGGTTAATGAGTCACTGCAGGGTGTGGTCGTCCCTGGTCAGGACTGGTATTCTGAATTGATGGCTTCAGTCTTTTGATTAGTAACATGCTTGTACATAGATGCATGATGGGTCCGTAAGCTGCCATTATGCCCTTGCCAAGCAATAAATATTCTTGTTAGTAGAGGCTTTAGGTACTTCTCTCACAGATTTGCTTTGCATCCTGCCTTTTAAATGAGCTCTTTTATAAATGTATTAATAGTATTAGTAGTAAGACCCTCAAGTAAAGACCATATTAGAAATCCAGGTTGCGGACTTGAGAATGACACACGCCGTGTTCTGCAGTTGTCCTCCTCAGCTGTTCCAGTAAATGATTCTCTGACAAAGATTCCATATTCCACTAGTTTAGACCAGAGGGATCTAGGCGGTGGATGTGGTGGTGTAATGAATCGCTTCTTTGTATGTTTTTTTCAGGGACACACGAGGAGGTCATAACGTGTCTTCCTGGGTCATAGTTACACATACAAGGATATTTTTGTTTGATCTCCGTGTATTCACCAGATGATAAAATATCACTGTCAGATGATGGCTGCATGGTCAAGTACTGCCAGTCCTAGGAGTAAGAATGTGCCACATTCTAGTACAGTTGTCCTGGCATTTCTCTTGGCTTGTTGGGCAAGTCGACATTCTCTTCTCTTAATGCTCTATTTCTTCCCAATAGACTCTCTCCTGTCCCTCAATGAGGAGGAGGAGCGGGCACCAGACCTGGTAACACTGGGTGCTTTCGTGTGATGTGTTTGTGCCAATAACAATTTGTCCTTTTTTTCATTATTGCTTAACAATAAACCCAATGTTTCCATTTTTTGTTATTTTTTTTTTAAGTTCATTTCCCCCAATTCTATTGCATTAACCATATTACAGCTAACATAGTTGGCAAAGCATGAAATTGTGCAGAGCCAAGTAACACTAAAGGATTGGTTGAGAGATGAGTGTTTCTTGCATAGAGCTGCATTTATTCACTAAAGTGCCTTCGGAATTACTGAAGTGTTACTTGTCCGTATGACTTAGTTCATTTTAATGCATACCAAAAATGGCCAGTGCCAGATTACCAGTTGCATCTCTCAAACCAATTCCAGATTTTGGTGTTGCAGACTCATTGACCTATAGGGGGAGATTTATTAGTGCTGTCTCAACTGTAAACAACATAAAACTAGACTAGGCAGGCAGACGATGCCCCAAGTTTATCATAGAAAGTTTTTGGTGCAATTTAGGCCAGAATGCTGGCACATTTGCTGAATAAATCTCTCCCTCAGTCTGAAATTCTTATGTAATACTGCTTTAATGCAATCCATTCCAACCTATGCAGCAAAGTCACATGACTGTATTGTCTATAATGAATGACATTTTAAAATGTATGAAAACCTTAGCGAACCTGCCACTATGAAGTGCAGTCTGTAGCCAGCATGTTATAAAGCAGGAGGAGCTGAGCAGATTGATTATATAGTTTTGTAGGAAAAGATTCAGTACTTGTCATTTATAGATTTAAGTCTCTGCTTTTTCTGGGTTCAGTTGTACACAGGGGTAGTCTTATCAGTGATCTACGTATACACATTTAGGCCGCATGCACACGACCGTGGTGTGTTTTGCGGTTCGCAAAACACGGATGGCGCCCGTGCGCATTCCGCAATTTGCGAAACGGCACGGACAGCCTTAACATATAACTGCCTATTCTTGTCCGCAAAGCGCGGACAGGAATAGGACATGTTATTTTTTTTTTTTTTGCGGGGCCACGGAACGGAGCAACGGATGCAGACAGCACGCGGAATGCTGTTCGCATCTTTTGCGGCCCCATTGAAGTGAATGGGTCCGCATTCGAGCCGCCAAAAACGGTGGCTTGGATGCGGACCAAAACAACGGCTGTGTGCATGAGGCCTTACACAGGGAATGCGATTAGTCACCAATTATGGCCGAATGTTATGTCTTCAACTCAGAATGTCTAATTAATAAATGACTGAACACTACAGTAGAATCATGTAAGGTGCTGTGGATATTGGGATGCTGAAGCAAGTTCAAAAGTGCAAAATTCATATTTTATTTTAACATTGAAGAAACAAACTGCATGATGAACACACAGAAAATGTGTCTATTTGTTCATTGTGATATTTGTTTGGCGACACATCAATCCATCATAAATTTGTGTATTGCTATACCCTTATGGCGACACATCAGTCCAGACATTCGGTCCTATCTGGACCTTTTTCAAAGCGTCGCAAGTGGAGATGTGGAAACTTACGGCAAATGGCGCCTTGCCCCGCTGTGTAGACGGTGCTCTTCTTCATGCACTTTGTTTCTTCAACGTTAAAATAAAACACAAATTTTGCACTTTTGAACATGGCAGTGTGTGTGGAATAGATTTACAAATTGAGCTCAGAAAGAGCAGAGATATAAATGTATAAATTACAAGTTTTACTAAATCTTTTCCCACAAAACTATTCATCAGTCTTCTCAGCTCCTCCTGCTCTATGACATTACTACAGTATCACAACTTTTCATTGAGGTACATGATGTGACCGGCTTGTACAAGTCACTTTGTAGCTTGGGTCTTTAGAAAGCCCAGCCTGAAATTTTTGTCCCATCTGATCTCTCAAACGGAAATTTTTTCCCTTCATACGTTCACGTTTCAATGACATAAAGTCAGCATTAAAGTAATTTAGGTTCTTCAGTGTTGCATACAAGCTGCCCTGTGGTAAATCTCTCTGCTAGCCAGAGTCATCCCTAGTAATACTCCATGTATGATTAAAGACCGGATTTAGCAGCAATTGGAAACCAACGATTATCAATATTCTCTTTTGTGTTGCTTGCCTGCAGCATGCTGTTTTTCTGTGTTCAGTTTGGCAATGCTTTCGTGGATTCCTTACTACTGCAAATGCATATTCTATCTTTTAACATATTTCTTAGTAAATGTACAGACTAAAAAGTGGAAATAACTTGTAATATTTTTTCTCTTCTGTATAGCAAAACTCACTCTATGACAACAACCACTCATGACCTTCCCCCTAATGTCGGCCTTATGTTGACCCTCTGCTAATTGGCATTGGAACAGTAGGGAATGGCTGTGATCCTGGAGGCCAGTTTACATGGACCAACAATTGGGGAAATTATCTGGCCTGAGCATTCTTGGGAAAGCTTGTTCCCAATAACTGCCCTGTGTAACGGTACCTCTGATCACCCGGTGAATCAGCAAATCCTTGTTTGTCGGGTGATCTTTTTTTTTTTTTATGTGACCCACAAAATTATTGTTTGCTGACAGCACATCGCTCTGTGTAAATAGGATCTGCTGACGACAAACGATGAATCTGTATGGGGAAAACCATCGTAGTACCAATCATCCATGCCCATACAGAGGAAATGAATGCTGCTCTCCCCTCTGTTCACCGATTAGGTAATTATCTGGAATGTTCGGTGCATTCCTTTGCATCTGCCCATGTAAAAGAGCCTTAAATGCAGTCTGTCAGGAGTTTTGGCCATCCTAAACTGCTGACAGCACTAGATAAGGGCTGGGGACAGCAGTACAAACATACCTTTTCTGGAACTTTCATCAGAACTGTGAATATAAACTGTGTTATTCTGGCAGATTCTACTCCTGGAAGTGCCCAGGGTGGAGGTGCACTGTGAAGTGCCATCTACATTGAGCTGCTGTAGCATCCAACCAGGAGACCACTACATCTTTCAGTCAGAGAATTCTGGGGGGGCTGTAGTGCAGCTCAGTGCAGAGAGCACTTCACAGTGAAGCTCCACACTTGCAGGTGCAGAATTTAGCAGAATAAAACTTCAAATTCTCACAACTCCTGATTAGAAAAGCTGCACAAAAGGTCTGTTTGTTCTGCTTTTCATAGCCCATAGTGCTGTGAGCAGTTAAGCATGGTCAGAGCTGCTGACAGACTCCCTTTAAGGCCACATTCACACGTCCGCAATTTCGTTCCGCATTTTGCGGAACGGAATTGCGGACCCATTCATTTCTATCACTTCTGGGTCCGCATTTCCGTTCCCGAAAAAAATAGAACATGTCCTATTCTTGTCTGTAATTGCGGACAAGAATAGGCATATTCTATTAGTGCCGGCGATGTGTGGTCCGCAAAACACGTTTAAGGCCGAATGCACACGGCCGTGGTATCCCGGCCTGGCATCCTGCTGACAGCAGGAGCGCACGGCGTCATTGGTTGCTATAGATCATACGAGTGTATTACTGTAGTGCAGCGGCGTCATAGCAACCACTGACGCAGTGTGCTCCTGCTGTCAGCAGGATGCCAGGCCGGGATACCACGGACCGCTCACGTCCGTGTGCATTCGGCCTAAGTGAAAGCCTTCTTACGGGCTGTTGCTGAGTGAAGAAGGAAGGGAGAAAGATTTATTTTCTGCTTGTTTCAGCTAATTGAAGGGTTGTGCTGTTCTCTTGCACGTGTGTCTGTGCATGTGTATTGTGCATGATTGCATCTACTTGCTTTGCCTTTAGCCACCTGTAACCACTAACCACTAGTTTTCTCCGCAGCAGCTCAAAATACAAACATATTTCACCTGGTTATGTTCTTTGAATCTCTTCTGTCTGGCATCTAGTCGTTTGGATGTCCCAATTTGCAAAAGACCTCTTTGTATCTCATTTTCAGTCTCCATGGAAGCCATAGGAATAGTTTATATTAGTTATCAGTTCACGTAATTTGGACAGTTAAGACAGTTTACTCAAACATCTGTAAAACCGCCTTTCAGAAGGAAGCCATCCTGCTGGTCTGCAGGTGTCCACGAAGGTTGCACGATGCATCAAAATATCGATACTTTAATATGCTGTTCGGTTCAATACACATTTTTCTCTATTTTTATACTAAGCTGCGTTGTTGCCCAGCGCTTGCCATGTTCCGATCAGCGGGTACTCGTTGCTCTCTGCTCTGTTGGCAGACGCCCATCTGTGGCACTGGAGAAGGAAGAGCAGCGTCTCTCCCTTCCCACAATGATGCACACTGCTCCTGTTTGCCAGTTGCATCACAGTGGAAAGGGAGGGACTCTCTCCATCCTTCTGCACTGCCACCAATCATACTGTGGCATGGAGTGTCAGGAAAGGAGGGAGGAGAATGGTGGCTTAGTACAGAGCTCAGGAACATTGGGGATAATGTGACTCCTTAACCCCAGTATTGCTGTTATGTGAGATGATTGGGGTCAATTATTAATTATTGAGGCACATGGTGTGATTACTTTAGTACCTCCATATCCCTCACATTAATAGTAAGTGACCCCATAAAGTGCCTCCTCACATAATGGGTACTTGGTCAGGTTACTGACTATTAATGTGAGGCACATAGAGGTTAAAAATTAATAGACATGTGCCTCACGTTAATAGTAAAATACCTCACACATTAACCTCATATTGCCCATTATGTGAGAAGTCAATTGACGGGTTCATTTACTATTAAGGTGAAACAATATGTTTGAAGACAGCACCAACGTCCCACTTTATAGAAGCGATCCACGATCATCAGCGGTCGGGCTCCAAACTGTAGAAATAAAGCAATTGTGACCAGCGTCTTCTCTTTTTGCAAGTTTATTTCGATCAACACATCAGACAAGGCAAGGTTTCTGCTTCTTCGCATTAGAGAAAGGCTTGGTATAAGTCGAAACGTTGCCTTGTCTGATGTGTTGTTCGAAAATAAACTTGCAAAAAGCTTTATTTATTACTATTAGGGGAGTCACATGGTTCTATCAATTTGAGCATCCATGTGGTTCAGATTAAAAGCAAGTAATCCCATCATGTAAAAAATCTGGATGGGGCAGCTCACCCTGCTTTAGGAATGGTACGGTGCACCTACTGCAATTGATGCACCCAAATCAAGAAGGAAAATTTGTAATAGAGATGTAGGAGGGCACTTGGCAATTAGAGTCACAAAGAAACATGAAAGTTAGAACAGTACGATTTATTGAACATCTCTATAGCAATAAAAACATATAAAAAGCAACTGTAATATAAGAACATTCTACTACACACCATAAAATAAAGGCAATGTTATACAATATAATACATAAAATGGAGACAAAACTTAAATGAAATATCCAATATCGCAAAGGATTGAGGTGAATTAGATATTATATATGCAATAATGGGGGTTTTTTCACATCAGTTTTTCGGTTTAATAGTCGGCTTGAACTCTCTCGATTAAAACCAGTGGTGTCCCACGTTTTCGAATGGTATTAATCGATAAGAGGAAACAATATTCGATGAATAAATAATCACAAACTTTTTACTTGGTTTGTTCGTAGCCAGCACTATAGTGTACATGGAATTTTCCACTGTGACGTACTGGATCTGAGTTCAGCGTCCCACGTGGTATGGCCTATTTGCGGCCTTCTGTTGATCGGTAATATAACACAAGTCGAATCTTTATAGAGTATCGAACTTGAATTTTCGTACCACGTGTTCGTATTATTCATACACCGATTTAATAGTTGACCCAGGCACTGTAATCATCGAGTCACGCACATTCACATTCAATGGACCTTGTTTGGTTGCAGCAAGATTAGGTGCTTGCCTGTTCCTCGATCCTGTGGGCGTTCCTCTCTACCACTGAGGAAGGAGTAAGGCAACACTCCGAAACGCGTTTGGTGCTCAATTTATGGACTTGCATAGTGGGATTATAATCCTAATCTACAGCTCTTGGAAAAGGATCAAAATCCAACAAATTACAAAGACCCGAAAGACACAGCACCTGGAGAGGAACGCCCAATAATACTTACACGTGGTACGAAAATTCAAGTTCGATACCCTATAAAGATTCGACTTGTGTTATATTACCGATCAACAGAAGGCCGCAAATAGGCCATACCACGTGGGGACGCTGAACTCAGATCCAGTACGTCACAGTGGAAAATTCCATGTACACTATAGTGCTGGCTACGAACAAGCTAAGTAAAAAGTTTGTGATTATTTATTCATCGAATATTGTTTCCTCTTATCGATTAATACCATTCGAAAACGTGGGATGCCACTGGTTTTAATCGAGAGAGTTCAAGCCGACTATTAAATCGAAAAATTGATTCAAAAAATATCCCCATTATTGCATATATAATATCTAATTCACCTCAATCCTTTGCAGGGCTCCAGATGGCGACCAAAACGGTCGCCAATGCGCCTTAAAATTTGCAGATGGCGACAAGACTTTTTAGTCTTGTCGCCATTTGCGACTGTCCCGCCGCGATCCTGCGCAGCCTACGTTCCCTTCACTAGCACACCGCACAGTGGAGAAGGAAGGAGTCCCTCCCTCTCCACTGTGACGCTGCCGCCACTACCACCAATGGGGATATAGCAGGGAGGAGGAGGGGAGGAGCTGTCGCCACTGCGCCGCCAATGAAATGAATGTAAAACATAAGTGTCTGCAGCGGTATCACAGACCCGGCACCCGGCCTCAATAACAGGGCAGGCGATCCGCGGCCATTAACCCCTCAGGTGCCCCAGATCGCATGCCCTGTTATTGAGGCCGGGTGCCCGGTCTGCGATACCGCTGCAGACAATTGTATGAAGGAGTCAAAGAGGACCTTTCATGGGTCCAAAGAATCTGAACTTATCAGCAGGCTGCATAGAGCGGCGCCCAGGGATCTAAGTGCACTTACTATTATTCCTGGGCGCCGCTCCGTTCGTCCGCTGTGGCCCCCGGTATTTTCAGCATTCAGAGGAAGGAGGAGGAGACGCCAGTGTCTGTCCTTCTCCCTGACAGCAGCGCTGTCCAATCACAGCACAGAACTCAGAGCCAGGGAGGTTTTTTCTCCCTGGCTCTGAGCTCTGCGCTGCGATTGGACAGCGCGCTGTTATGGAGACGGAGAGACACTGGCGTCTCCTCCTCCTTCCTCTGAATGCTGAAAATACCGTGGGCCACAGCGGACGAACGGAGCGGCGCCCAGGAATAATAGTAAGTGCACTTAGATCCCTGGGCGCCGCTCTATGCAGCCTGCTGATAAGTTCAGATTCTTTGGACCCATGAAAGGTCCTCTAGTGCGCTCTCCCAAAGCCTCTCCCCCCCCCCCCCCATTATCACTGGCCACAAGTCATCCCCGTCTCCCTCCCATTGTTATATGGTGGCCACAGGGTCCCCATCCCCTTCATTGGTGGCAGTGGCAGATTACACTGCTGGGACTCAGATAGTTACCATGGCAGCCAGGACGCTACTGAAGCCCTGGCTGCCATGTTCAGCTCCCTGCTGCTGTGTGCACAGAGCCCAGGGCAGCAGGGAGATATGAGATCCTATTCACCCTGATAGAGCTCTATCAGGGTGAATAGCACAAGGAATGAAGAAAAGATCCAGGTTCTAGTCCCTAAGGGAAGAAATGGTTGTTAAATAAAAAGTAAAAAAAAACAAAAAAAAAAAACAAAAATACTAAAAGTTTAAATGGCCCCCTTCCCAGTTTTACATATAAAATTTACAAACAATAAAGAACATATTACATATCGCCACGTCCCAAAAAGTGTGAGCTATTAAAATATTAAAAAATATTTCCGCTCGGTGAAGGCCGTAACAGAAAAAAAAAATCTAAACCACGTAATTCGCCATTTTTTGTCACCTTGTTCCCCAGAAAATGTCCCTGGATGTGAGAGGCATGTGGTGCTGTTTTCTCCCATGTAGTGCACCTGCGTCTCATCTTCTCAAAGTCCTTTTTTTTAAAATTATATGCATTTTAAATTTGGCGACTAAAAAATGTAATTTGGCTCCTAAATTTTTTAGTTTAGGAGCCAATGGCTCCTGGTCATTTTTTTTTGTCTGGAGCACTGCTTTGTGATATTGGATATTTCATTTAAGCTTTGTCTCCATTTTATGTATTATATTGCATAACATTGCCTTTATTTTATGGTGTGTAGTAGAATGTTCTTATATTACAGTTTGTTTTTATGTTTTTATTGCTATAGAGATGTTCAATAAATCGTACTGTTCTAACTTTCATGTTTTTTTGTGACTCTAATTGCAGAGTGCCCTCCTACATCTCTATTACAAATAATCCCATCATGTACCTCACACAAGGTTTTTTTTGATACTTTTTATAGGGATGACCTAACGTCTGGATTGGTCATCAGCATCTGAATTGTGGGGGTCTGACACGCCAGACCCACTACAGTCAGTTGTTTGAGAAGGCGCTCGCAGTAAAGCTGCTGCCTTCTCGCAGCTCAGCCTAGGCCATGTGAAGTAGCGTTTATCAGTCATGTGGCCTAGGCACAGTTCAGGGCTATTAAAGTGAATGGGACTGGGCTGCAATACCAAGGACTGCTGCTGTACAATGTATGGCGCTGTGCTTGGTGAGCTGAGAGAAGGCTAAGGCGAGCCCTGGTGTCTCCTCAAACAGATCATCTACGGGGGTTCCGGGTGTCAGATTGCTTGATTTTGCCGTAAAAGAATTTTGTCAGATTTATAATGGGCACATGGTTTTATGTATTAAACAGCAGTGTTATAGCAAAATCAGGCATCCAGACATGTAGTATTACATAGATTAGAAAACCACGACTAATATCTCATTCATACCTTGGCAAAGTATCATTTTAGTATTGAGAATCGTGATGCTGCACTTGGTATCAGAATCGAAATCTGAATTTGGATATCCTGACAACCCTAGTGTCCACACATTGCTTGTGCAATGCCGCAGCTTTAAACAGTTGGATATTTGCTTATGCATGTGACCAAATAAAAAAAAGTCAACCGTATGTACAGGTAACTAGAATGTGGCCCCATTAATTTTATAATGGTACCATCAACTATAGCAGACAACCGCGCACTATATTAACATCCCCCACGCCAAGCTGAGCAGGACTATTTAAGTGAAGGTGCACATTGGTGTTTTTTTGTTTGTTTTTTACCTGGCTATATCTGATTGCTGGTGGTCCCAGCATGGGGACACTTTGTCCCTAAAGTCTAAAGAATAGAACAAGCTCCCATCATAATTAGGCTCACTACATTAGCCAAGCAGTAGAATGCAACGTGGAATACGAATGAAAGAGTGAATGTCTTACCAGACCAGTACAAGCTATGTAAAGCAAAGAAACTTAACTTTCTATATAGAATTAACTTGTAGAATGTGATCATTAGTTTTCTAATCTTTCATCTTAGAATAAGTTCCCTTTAAGGTTTCAAGATCATGTTTTCCGGTTATGGCAATTTCATAGTAGTAGGTGTAGATATGAAGCAGCAGGTATTACGATTTTGAACACCTGACTCATTGGTCCCTTCTCCATATTCTCTTTTAGCGAATAGAAAAGCTGGCTGTGCGCTTACCTCGGTGCTAGCATCCGAACTGACAAAGGATGATGCATTAACATCGGTGGGGGCTAAGAAGAAGAAATCCAATGATGAAGACTTGATTGGAATGGACCTTGGTCATGAAGATACCACAGATATGCTCACACGTTCAAGTTAACCATGCAGTGTGAAATAGACATATAACCGCTGAGAACGTGGGAGACTTCAAGGAATTACAGAGAAGAATTTCAACAGCAAGGCCATTTACCAAAGGCTTGTGTCAAAAAGGAGATGGGCTCTTTAGTCATAGGAGGGTGGTGCTAATCATTGTTCATTTTCTTGAAATTTTTCTTTAGTGAAAATGTGGCAGGTGTTGGTAACATATACTTGCTAAGTGGTACAATAATGGGCAGGCAGTCACTGCAGCAAAGTACTTCTTGGCTTTTTGGCATGAAGAACTCCACATGCAAAAAAAGTTCTAGACTGGACTTAGACAACCTAACCAAAGTATGAACTAGTGTATCTACAATTCTGCCTTAATTCATTCTTTAGCTTACCTCTTAAGGATGGAGAAGATCAATATCACTGTAATGTAAATTGCTATTTTATTTATCTTGGTATTATTGTTATTGCACAGTTCATCTGCTGTCATTGATTAATTTGGGTCTCATTTAATGTATCCTTATTGCTGGGAACATTTTTTTTGTGATCTGTATGTGGTCTCTTGAAAAGTAGTTGATGATGGTACCTTCTTTCTGAGTCCTACGGTCATTAGATGCCATATGTCTTTTTTTAGCCTGTTGGTTTTGCCTTTTTATGGCAAGTATCATATCGTATACACGCCATAAATACCTCTAGCACCTAGTGATGTATTATTATTATAATTTTTTTAAATGTTTACTGGGGACTTTGGGCTTACAAGTAGACCATCTTCCAATCATATCATACTGTGTTCACGTTCGTCTTTTAATCCCTGGTGGATTGAAAGGGAACTTGGACTGGTGTGGTACGCAAGCTGTAGTATTCCAAACCGCTTCCGGCGATTTCCGTCTTTACATATGTCATTAGCATATCAGTCCTGTGCGAACTCTATATGGCATGTTTTTCTTTTGCACATCTTTTACTTTTGGAAAGGTAACTGTTTTGGGAATTTTAAAACCTTTTCTTGAATGTATTATACAAACAACTGCAGGAAGATTATCATCCCTACAATGATGCCCACAAGCATTTGATCAGCCTGGCAGCCTCATCTTCTCCTAGACTATTCAGTCGTCATGGCTCTTACATTCATGTTCCAGTTCCAACTAATAAATAGCACAAATATCTAGTCAAACACTGCAAATAAAAAGAGCGGAAAATGTTTCCAGAATGCTGTACGGAGACATTTACAGTGGTGTTTTATTTTATACATGAATATATTGTTGATTTATAGGATTATTATATTTAGGATTCTACAGTATTTCTATATGAAAGCACGTGACGGTAATATAATTTGATCATAGGCTTTATTCCATTGCATCTTATTAACGGTTGACCCAACTGTGCTGCATCAGTACTAGGTGGGCTCCATTAGAATGTATGGGCACCATCATGGCCAATTTGTATACCCATTGAACTTCTAGGAAGACTTTTTCATACTTGGATCCAGTAAATCTTTAGAGCTGCAACTTTTGTAGGTACATTTTTGTGTGATACATATATATATATATGAACTGTAGTTATGCTTAAACAATAATTCCAAATATAAGTATTTTTTTTTTAGTAAAAAAAAAAAAGCTTGAATACTGCTTTTCATACACATATCAGAAGCTTACCAACTGGTCCATTGTGGGATGTGGAAGGATTCCCTTGGCACATAGTCATTAAAGGAGTTGTCGCATCATGGACAATGGGGGCATATCGCTAGGATATGCCCCCATTGTTTTATAGGTGTATCGAGAACGGAGCCCCGCAAGGTGGTGGCTCGAGGACTCCGGTCCGGCCACCACCAAGCCGGCTCCCCATAGAAGTGAATAAGAGCATACCGCGCATCCGCGGACCCCGCTCCCATTCATTTGTATGGAAATTGCCGAGCCAGCACTCGGCTACTTTTGCCAGCCCCATAGGAAATGAATGGAGGGCTGCTGCGCAAGCGCAGTGCACCCTCCTTCACTTGCGGGGCCCCGTTCTCGATATAGGTGCGGGTCCAAGCTGTGGGACCCGCACCTATAAGACAATGGGGGCATATCCTAGCGATATGCCCCCATTGTCCATGATGAGACAACCCCTTTAAGACGCTTTTAAATCTTTTTTTTTTTTTTAAATATTGAATGTTTCACCAGTTAGAACAAAAAATGGAATGCAATTTGAACACCAGCACCTACTAGAAGAGACATGCAAAATTGTGCTAAAGTGGATATCATGGATGTTTAGACAAACAAAAGTATGATGCTTCATAGCAAGGAAAGAGGTCAAGCAATCCTAAGCATGCAAACCTTACCTTAGTGTGTTTCGTGTCCACCCAAGCCCCATTATAAAGTTATATTCACACTAGATTTTTATTACCAGTTCTAAACATCCGGGTAAATAACACTCCCTACTCTCCTTCAAACAATGAATTGATTCTCTATATGCCCCAATGTTAAGAGGTTGTGAGGGTCACTGGGGTCACTTCACACCACATAGGATGTCCTCTCTATGGGACATCTCACAATATATTGTGTTATTTATTCCAGTAACTGGAGATTATAACATCCCTCTATCTAGTACTGTAGGATTTATGGCTGGTCTATGCCTCATCTATATGGTCATAGTAGCAGATGACATTGGGTTCAGAACTTCATGCTCCTTTGTACATTATAAAGTTTTATATGCATTGGATTTATAAATGGTCATATATGGTTATAGATCATTCAACACGCCAAGTATAGAGGACATGTCCTGATGTAAATTAAATCATATTCTGTTTAGCACATGTTAAGATCTACAACGAGTAGGATCTTTAATTCCTAGTACTGAATGTATCCACTGCATTGCTTCAGTGGTGGCAGCTTCTGAAATAACTCTTGCCAAAATCCTTCTGCATAAGAATCATGCAATTCAGGTGGGTTATTCCCTGCTATACATCAGAATATACTCCTACTCAGATTTACAGCACTTTGTATACTTATCTTTTAGTCTCTGGAACCTATTTCCAAATCACATTATGCTTCATCATTCATACTTTAGTTTTACAGATTTTACTTTGGTGTTTTAGTTTATGTCTCAGATATATTTTTTCAACTTTTCTGAATGTTCTGGGTGCTGGGCTCCCCGTACTTATACAGCATTGTAAAATAGATTAATAGACTTTTATTGATTTTTACTCCATAAGAACATAGTTGATGTATGATCAGTGGTGTTGATTTAGCATGTCTATGTGAAACCACATGTATGCGTGTGAAGTGTTTTGTGGCTTTTGATAGCGAGCGATCTGACCAACTTTTTGAGTTCGAGTACCCCCAGTACTTAAAGTAAAAAAATTAGGTGATTGCATAAGTATCAATTCCCTAGCTGGGTGGGGATGAACCTCATATTGTGTCGCCTTGCCATTTGCAGCAGTTTATAGTGTAAAAATGTGATACAGACTACAGACTGTCATTAAGAAACCTATAGTCTGCTGAATGGTTGTCAGGGAACCTGTGGACAGTTGGAAGCCTCAAGTAGCTGCCCTTTGGCTGTTATGCATTTTCTGAATGTGTTCGACAAATGATGTGCTCTTTAAATAAAATAAAACGAATCCCCTTTGTTATGGTGTCTTGTCTCCCTTTACGTTGATCTTCCAGTCTTGCAAGGGGGGATGACTTACCATGCATACCCGGTAACCCCCTGGTGCCTGCCCATTGGGCTGTCAATGCCACACGTTTTACCTTGTATTTTACTTTGCTGCCGTGCTTAATGAAGAGAGTGCTGCTAATTTACTGAAATACTCAGCAGAATTAGGGACATGTTTAATAACCTGGTGCCAAGAGAAATCCATGTCAGTGTGGAAAGTCCAGTGACCCGTAACTCTTGCTTGCACCTTGTTATTAGATTCTTCCACCTTGCTGCCCATGCCACCACGGCAGGCTGCCATATGTTTATTTCTGACTTTATTGAAGTTTCATGCGATTATTTTAAAATCTTACATGCCAAACGTGGCAGGCCAGACATCTCATCCATTTTATATATATATTGCATTATACACTGTTTATACCACTGAAAATACCATGTTTGCCTAGCTCATTTTGGTCTCTTTTTCTGGGAATTGTAATCATATCATATTTTTGTCTAAAATGTTAATAAAACAATTCAACTGTTCATCTGTGCTTGTCTTTATCCTTGCATGACTTAATGAGAAAAAAAAGTGCTCAGAGACAATTATTAGGATGCATCCACTCAGGAAGGAAACACGGCTTTGTGGATGATAAACCTGCAACAGAATTTAGTAGCGGCAAATCTCACCCAGTCAGCAGAGTGCAATTTTAAATCCACAGCGTTTAAATTTCTGCAGCAAAATGCGCATGTTACAGATGCTAAACTGATTTTGCTGTATATTTGTGGTGTTTTTTTTTTCCACGACACATGGGCAAACCCTTAAAGTGGTTGTCCAACCCTTGTGATGGCCTAACCTCAGAATAGGCCATCACTATCTGATTAGCAGGTGTCCGACACCGCTGCCGGTCACTTCTGCAGTAGTTTTGGCACCAGAATGCAGTGGACGGTGCTAGTTCCTACAACACTGTTCCCATTCACTTTAGGCTGGCCAAACATCCAAGATGCAGATTGAACATCATTTGGCTGATGTCTGTAAACTGGCAGTGTACCATGTAAGTTGCACATTTTGTTGCAAGTACTTTTTGCACTTTTCTGACACACCATTTTTACAAAAACTGAAAACTGGCACTCGTACCACCTGAAATATACACCCGCTATCTTGCTTATGTAGATTTTCTGGCACATGGAACTCCCAAAGATGCAATAGAATTATTACCTCTCAATAATTCTGCATCATCGTATGCCAGCAGGGTCTGTTATTAAGATGAAAAATGCTAGTTTTAATTCTTTGCCCCCCATAGTTAGTCGGGCATCACAAACAATTATTATTTCAGCTGACTTTCATCTTGTTTGGCAAACTTTTTGAAGAGATTGCTACTCGAGTACAAGCCTCTTTTAAGGGTACACTTAACCAGAATCCATACAAAAAGAACATTAGATGAAATGTGACTTTATTTCCTAATTTTTCTCATAGGCTGCAACCATGTCTTCTCCCCCTGCCTCTCTCCCCTCTGATGCTAAAGAGCCAGAAAGTTTAGGAGGAAAGGGCTGGGTTTAGGCTTCATACTTTGTAGTGGCCATTTTGTTGTACCTCACTGACTCAGTGACAGCAACAGTATATTTAACATATACCATTGTGCGCAGACATATAGCATCAGGACAGCAATGTTTACACAGTCAAATGCTGCTTCCATTACAGTTCTACAGCTTTCCAAAGCTCCTGAAAGGAAAATCTGTCTATTTGCAATTAATGTGGGGGTATGCTGGAGACCAAACTGAACATAAAAACATACTCATTGTTGCTCTGATACTATATGTATTTATACACTATATACTCAATAGGGGAGCGTTGTGTATAATGTATCTTCCAAGTGTGGCTTCTCTTACAGTTCTTACCAAGCTTTCCCAGACTGTCAGGTCCCAAAATTGCCTAGTTATTTACTGATAAAACCACTACAAAAACCTACCGTTCTGTTTGGGGTGCTGGGAAAGCTGGGTAACAACACTCAGGAGCTGCATTGCTGACCACAAGCTGTGTATATGGTCCTGATGCTATAGATCAGGGATCAGCAACCTCCGGCACTCCAGATGTTCTGAAACTACAACTCCCAGAGTGCTCCATTCACTTCTATGGGAGTTGTGAGAACAGCCGAGCATGTTTGCATGCTGGGAGTTGTAGTTTCACAGCAGCTGGAGTGCCGAAGGTTGCTGATCCCTGCTATAGATAATAGGTTGTAGCTTTTGTATTTTATGTGACCAATATGCCCTTCATAAGGGCTCATGCACACGAACGTATTTTCTTTCCGTGTCCACTCCGTTATTTTTCGTAGACCGTATACGGAACCATTAATTTCAATGGGTCTCCAAAAAAAAACTGAAGTTACTCCATGTCCAATCCGTTTCCGTTCCGCAAAAAAAATTAATGTGTCCTATTATTGTCCGCATTACGGACAAGGATAGTACTGTTCTATTAGGGGACAGCTGTTCCGTTCCTCAAAATACGGAATGCACGCGGACTTCATCCGTATTTTTTGCAGATCCGTTTTTTTTGTGGAAAGCAAAATACAATTGTGTGCATGAGGCCTAACTCTTTTATATGGCAAACTAACTAGCCTGGTTTGTTATCTAAGATTCCAGAAAGCTGGGTAAAATGACAGTTCCTCAATTTTGTAGCACGGCTAGGCAGAACTTCCTTTCAGAGTCCCGTAAAAGCTGGGTAATATAGCGTGTAGAGCTGTAATAGAGACAGCTGAATACTGAGTCTACCTAAATACATGTCAAATTGTGTTATTGTTTGCTTTTTCTAACTTTCAAGGTCCTGGATAACACCATGTGGAGCCATAATAGGAACAAATAAATACAAAATCTACCCAAATAAAACCCCTTCTTGCTCTGAAGTTGTGTGCCATAGGTTCCCATATTTTCCTTTGAAGATCCCGGGAAAGTTGGCTGACATAACATGCAGAGCTACAATAGGGTTTGCTGGATGCTAAATGTACCTAAATAAATCCTCATTCTTGTTCCCAAATTATTTGATGGCATCCTCTATTTTTGCTTCAGGATCCTAGGAAAGCTGGGTGACAACATGCAGAGCTGTAATTGGGAGTGTACCTTATCTCCATGACTGAAGCACGAGTCGCCAATATTGAATGTGGGAGAATTCTAATTGAGAAAGCCAGTCTGACGACTAGCGAAACGTCTTCAGGAAAAAGAAATCCAAGTCCAGTTGCTCTGACTTACTACTGACATGAGCTCAGGGCAGAGAGTTGAAATGTATAAATTACAAGTTTACTAAATCTTTAACTACAAAACCATCCATCCATCTGCCCAGCTCCTCCTGCTCTATAACCTGATGCCTGACAGGTTTTCTTGAAGGGAGAGAAGTTGCATGGAGGATATGTCTTACTCTGTCTCTGCAATGTATGTAAACTATCTTAGATAATCTAAAAAAGACACTATGTAAGGTTTAGGGCCCATTCATACGACTGTGTGCCCCCATAGACATACGGTCCGTGACGTGAGTGGGCCATATGTCCCGAAGCGGCGTTGATCGTGTACATGGGAGCGCACAGCATCTTGGGTTACTGTGAAGCTGTGCGCGTCAGGCTACCTGTGGGACACAGAGAGGAATGTACTAAGACAGCGATACACAGCTCACATGCCTCCTCATACCAAGCCAGCCCCACTTTGCAGCAAAGTGATCAGAATAGCTAAAAAGTGAAGTCACATTTGAGTTTTGCGCAAAAATTTTCAAATTTTATGTACCAGTTTTCTGGTGTAAAGCCATTCATAAACCTTCTATAGTGTATGATTATAGGATCCACTATAGTTTCTTATGTGGAATTAGCCTCATGATTTTACTATGCTGGAGCATCACATTTAGAGAAAAGCAACAAGGAGCACTGAGTGCTAGAATACAGCCATCATGCCATCTTAAGAAAATATTTCTGTGTCCCTAGGGAGTATAAATAAAATATTACTCTGCTTTTAACAGATCCTTTCTGTACACGGCACTGGTTTCAAGTCACGAAAGTCCAATTAGTTCATACAAGCTTATGATGTATATTGAAATTTGAGACAAACTCATTAACGTGATTTTCGGAGTATTTTGTACTGGGATAGGTCATCAATATCTGATCGGTGGGGGGCCAACTCCTGGGACCACCACCAATCAGATGTTTGAGGAGGCTGTGGCGCTCCGGTGAGCAATGCAGCCTTCTCAGCGCTTAACCCAAGGCCACTGACGTCATAGTCATCGGTCACGTGGCCTAGGTACAGCTCAGTCCCATTCAAGTGAATGGGATTAAGCTGTGATACCAAGCACAGCTGCTATCCACTGAATAGGACTGTGCTTGGTAAGCTGCAGGGCCTCCACAAACAACTGATTGGTGGAGGTGCTGAGTGTCAGACCCCCACTATCAGATACTGATGACCTATAGGTTATCAGTATAAAATGCTTGAAAAGCCCCTTTAACTGTTATGTTCATTTATTATTCCATATTTTGCTCCACATACTCAAATAAAGATGAAGCAACTTTGCAAATAGATGCAAGAATATCCTATTTGGAGTTTACAGCTCATATGTAGAACTACACTCACCTAAAGAATTATTAGGAACACCATACTAATACGGTGTTGGACCCCCTTTTGCCTTCAGAACTGCCTTAATTCTACATGGCATTGATTCAACAAGATGCTGATAGCATTCTTTAGAAATGTTGGCCCATATTGATAGGATAGCATCTTGCAGTTGATGGAGATTTGAGGGATGCACATCCAGGGCACGAAGCTCCCGTTCCACCACATCCCAAAAAGATGCTCTATTGGGTTGAGATCTGGTGACTGTGGGGGCCATTTTAGTGCAGTGAACTCATTGTCATGTTTAAGAAACCAATTTGAAATGATTCGAGCTTTGTGACATGGTGCATTATCCTGCTGGAAGTAGCCATCAGGGGATGGATACATGTTCTCATTCTGTTTACGCCAAATTCGGACTCTACCATTTGAATGTCTCAACAAAAAATCGAGACTCATCAGACCAGGCAACATTTTTCCAGTCTTCAACAGTCCAATTTTGGTGAGCTCGTGCAAATTGTAGCCTCTTTTTCCTATTTGTAGTGGAGATGAGTGGTACCCGGTGGGGTCTTCTGCTGTTGTAGCCCATCCGCCTCAAGGTTGTGCGTGTTGTGGCTTCACAAATGCTTTGCTGCATGCCTCGGTTGTAACGAGTGGTTATTTCAGTCAACGTTGCACTTCTATCAGCTTGAATCAGTCGGCCCATTCTCCTCTGACCTCTAGCATCCACAAGGCATTTTTGCCCACAGGACTTCCACATACTGGATGTTTTTCCCTTTTCACACCATTCTTTGTAAACCCTAGAAATGGTTGTGCGTGAAAATCCCAGCAACTAAGCAGATTGTGAGATACTCAGACCGGCCCGTCTGGCACCAACAACCATGCCACGCTCAAAATTGCTTAAATCACCTTTCTTTCCCATTCTGACATTCAGTTTGGAGTTCAGGAGATTGTCTTGACCAGGACCACACCCCTAAATGCATTGAAGCAACTGCCATGTGATTGGATGACTAGATAATTGCATTAATGAGAAATAGAACAGGTGTTCCTAATAATTCTATAGGTGAGTGTATGTGCACCACATTAACCCCTTCAGGACCCTACCATTTTTCACCTTAAAGGGGTATTCTCATCTTGCTATTTGAGCCTCCCCTGCAGCAGCTCTGCATTTCACTTCCTGCTTTCCAAGCTTCTCAGGCTTTGCGGGCTTAGGCAGTTCGAGTGAAGGCCGGCCACGCCTCCTTATGACATCACACTGAGAGCTCAGTCCTTGCCTGCTCGTTCATGAATATGTATGACTCATGAATGTATGACTCATCACTCTGGCAGCCTGCCGTCTATGTGAAGCAGCTTCTGCTGTTCAATCCTCACTCTCAGAGCAATGCTAAGTTTTTCTTACACAGTAAAAGGTCACTGTCCTCCCCCACAAGCAAAGGTTTCAGCTCTGCTACATCTGTCTATTCCCCTCTCCCAGTCAGCAATATGGCTTTGTACATATAGTTCTACTGCTCTGCTGTATGTCATAGATTGAAACCTACCCACTTATACTAGTATAGTAAGCTGCTACATCAGCATACACATTAGGGTACTTTCACACTTGCAGCACGCCGGATCCCACAGGCTTTTTAGCCTGTCGGATCCGTTGTGCGCTATTTTGCCGTGCCTGCCGGACGCTGCTCCGTCCCCATTGGCAGTGTGCAGTGAAAGGCCGCCGGACTAAAAGTACTGCATGTCCGACTTTTTAGTCCGGCGGCTTTCGCCGTGCAGCGCCGGAGCTCCGACCCCGTCCCCATTATAGTCAATGGGGATGGAGCGGTGTCCGGCGGGCACGGCGAAATAGTGCACGACAGATCCGACAGGATCCGGCGTGCCGCAAGTGTGAAAGTACCCTAACTGCAGCATTTTCACACTGCTGAGCTGTGTATGTCGATGTAGCGCTTTACTTTAGTTATTGGGGTATATTTTCAGCCCCCCAGTGCCTCCAGCAGCCCCCAATATGCCTCCATCAGCCACCCCCAGTGCCTCCAATACACTTCTATCAGTCCCCCCAGCGCCTCCATCAGCCCCCCAGTGCCTCCAGCAGCCCCCAATATGCCTCCATCATCACTAGTGGTGGACTCCTGAGTTATCATCTGTACATATCGTACATACATATCACCAGCGGTGGACTCCTGAGTTATCATCTGTACATATCGTACATACATATCACCAGCGGTGGACTCCTGAGTTATCATCTGTACATATCGTACATACATATCACCAGCGGTGGACTCCTGAGTTATCATCTGTACATATCGTACATACATATCACCAGCGGTGGACTCCTGAGTTATCATCTGTACATATCATACATACATATCACCAGCGGTGGACTCCTGAGTTATCATCTGTACATATCGTACATACATATCACCAGCGGTGGACTATTTACATATCATACATACATGTTACCAGTGGTGGACTATTTACATATCATACATACATGTTATCAGTGGTGGAATACTGACAGATGAACCATACATATCACATGCACAAATCACCTCTGGTGGGACTACTGATATATCATTCAAACATGTCTTCAGTGTCAGACGAATGACACATCATCTGTATATGTACTACATATGTTAGTTGTCTCACCACTGGCAATATCAGCGGTACATATAACCAGTGCTGGAGCCTGGTAAAGAGAACTGTCCAAAGATCTTTACTTATAGCTATAAAGGGAGGGATTTCAACCTTTTGGAATGAGCAGAGACTGACAGAAGTGTTCTTTTTCTGCCCTAGTTTGGAGAAAAACACAGCGTCTGGTTGGCATCGTACTGGGGGCAATTGGCATACAGGAGCATAACAAATGGCTAACCAGCACCAAAAGTGGGCACAATTGACAGCTAGTTGCTGGCACCATGAAGGAAGTGCCCTAGACAAGTTCAGCCCCCAATATGCCTCCATCAGCCACCTCCAGTGCCTTCAATACACCTTCAATACCCCCGCCCGCCCCCGCAACAAGCCCCGCCCCCCGCCGAGCCCCGTCTGTTGTCCCGGCAGCTCCGATCCTCTCCCTAATTGATGCGGCGTGAATGTTCTAATGCGCATGCGTGGCAGCCGGCATGCGCGCTCCCGAGCAACAGACCGGCCGCCTGGGTGAAACAAAAGTCCTCTCTGCGCAGCAACGGCCCAGAGGAGCAGGCCGTATCCCTTGGATACAGGATACAACTGTTGCACTACATAAACAGAATAATTAGAACATGGGTGAGTTTTTTTTATGACATTAAATTAGAAAAATGACGGAGGGCATCAGTTGGATCATATGAGATATGATCTTAAAGATGAGAATACCCCTTTAAGGACCAGGCCATTTTTAGCACTATGTGGTGATAACTTTAAAACGCTTTTACTTATCCAGGCCATTCTGAGTTTGTTTTCTCGTCACATATTGTACTTCATGACAGTGGTAAAACTTAGTTAAAAAAAAGAAAAGTATTTTTATTTATAAAAAAAAACAAAATTTACCCAAAATTTAGAAAAATTGGCAAATTTCCAAATTTCAATTTCTCTACTTTTATAATAGATAGTAATACCTCCAAAAATAGTTATTACTTTACATTCCCCATATGTCTACTTCATTTTTGGATCATTTTGTGAATGCCATTTTATTTTTTTGGGGACGTTAGAAGGCTTAGAAGTTTAGAAGGAAATCTTTAAATTTTTCAGAAAATTTCCAAAACCCACTTTTTAAGGACCAGTTCACATCTGAAGTCACTTTGTGAGGCTTGCATAATAGAAACCACTCAAAAATGACCCCCATTTTAGAAACTACACCCCTCAAGGTATTCAAAACTGATTTTACAAACTTTGTTAACCCTTTAGGTGTTCCACAAGATCTAATAGAATATAGAGATAACATTTCAAAATTTCACTTTTTTGGCAGATTTTCCATATTAATCCATTTTTTCCAGTTACAAAGCAAGAGTTAGGCCCCTTTCACACGGGCGAGTATTCCGCGCGGATGCGATGCGTGAGTTGAACGCATTGAACCCGCACTGAATACCGACCCATTCATTTCTATGGGGCTGTTCACATGAGCGGTGATTTTCACGCATCACTTGTGCGTTGCGTGAAAATCGCAGCATGCTCTATATTCTGCGTTTTTCACGCAACGCAGGCCCCATAGAAGTGAATGGGGTTGCGTGAAAATCGCAAGCATCCGCAAGCAAGTGCGGATGCGGTGCGATTTTCACGCACGGTTGCTAGGAGACGATCGGGATGGAGACCCGATCATTATTATTTTCCCTTATAACATGATTATAAGGGAAAATAATAGCATTCTGAATACAGAATGCATAGTAAAATGGTGCTGGAGGGGTTAAAAAAAATAAATGATAATTTAACTCAACCTTTGCTGAACAGGACCTGTGGTGATGTCACTCCGGTCATCACATGATCCATCACATGATCTTTTACCATGGTGATGGATCATGTGATGGATCATGTAACCATGTTATAAGGGAAAATAATTCAATCTACAGAACACCGATCCCAAGCCCGAACTTCTGTGAAGAAGTTCGGGTTTGGGTACCAAACATGCCGATTTTTCTAACGCGAGTGCAAAACGCATTACAATGTTTTGCACTCGCGTGGAAAAATCGCGGGTGTTCCCGCACATTTTCCTGCAACGCCCGTCTGAAAGAGGCTTTAACAGCCAAACCAAACTCAATATTTATGGCCCTAATTCTGTAGTTTACAGAAACACCCCATATGTGGTCGTAAACTGCTGTACGGGCACACGGCATTGCGCGGAAGGAAAGGAACGCCATATGGTTTTTGGAAAGTTGTTTTCCCTGGGATAATTTTAAGCTGCCATGCCATAATTGAAGACCCCCTGATGCACCCCTAGAGTAGAAAATCCAAAAAAGTGACCCCATTCTATAAACTACACCCCTCAAGGTAGACAAAACTGATTTTACAAACTTTGTTAACCCTTTAGGTGTTCCACAAGAATTGATGGAAAATAGAGATGAAATTTCAAAATTTCACTTTTTGGCAGAACATTATTCCAGAAGTCCTGGTCTTTGTCAACTTTATCTCTGGCAAATGTCAGTCTGGCCTCGATGTTTCTCTTGGAAAGCAAAGGTTTCCTCCTTGCACACCTCCCATGCAAGTTAAACTTGTACAGTCTCTTTCTGATTGTAGAGGCATGTACTTCTACATCAACAGTAGCCAGAGCCTGCTGTAGTTCTCGAGATGACACTTTAGGGTTTTTGGAGACCTCTTTTAGCATCTTGCGGTCTGCTCTTGGGGTGAACTTGCTGGGGCGACCAGTCCTGGGCATGTTGGCAGTTGTTTTGAAAGCCCTCCACTTGTAGACTATCTTCCGGACAGTGGAATGGCTGATTTCAAAATCTTTTGAGATCTTTTTAAATCCCTTCCCAGACTCATAGGCTGCTACAATCTTTTTTCTGAAGTCCTCTGACAGCTCTTTTGCTCTCACCATGGTGCTCACTCTCACTTCAACAGTCAGGAGCACACCAAACTAAATGTCTGAGGTTTAAATAGGGCAAGCCTCATTCAACATGCAGAGTAACGATCTACTAATTATGTGCACCTGGTGTGATGTACCTGTGTGAGATCTGAGCCAATTTAAGAGGGAATACATGTGAGGGTGTCCTATCTTTTTCCTCAGTTAGAATAGGCATTTTTGTAGAATGACATTTACAGAAGATCTTGAAAAGACTTTTCTTCAGTTTTCTTTGTTTAGTCGGATTACTTTAATCTCTCTGTATTGTTGAAACGGAGATGAAATAACCATTTATTAAAAATGTTACAAAAAACCACATGCTTTCAAAGGGTGTCCTAATTTTTTCACATGACTGTATAGCATCAGGACAGCAATGTTTACACAGTCAAATGCCGCTTCCATTACAGTTCTACAGCTTTCCAAAGCTCCTGAAAGGAAAATCTGTCTATCTGCAATTAATGTAGGGGTATGCTGGAGACCAAACTGAACATAAAAACATACTCATTGTTGCTCTGATACTATATGTATTTATACACTATATACTCAATAAGGGAGCGTTGTGTATAATGTACAGTGGATCTAAAAAGTCTACACACCCCTGTTAAAATGTCAGGTTTCTGTGATGTAAAAAAATGAGACAAAGATAAATCATTTCAGAACTTTTTCCACCTTTAATATGACCTATAAACTGTACAACTCAATTGAAAAACAAACTGAAATCTTTTAGGTAGAGGGAAGAAAAAATATAAAAATAAAATAATATGATTGCATAAGTGTGCACACCCTTAAACTAATACTTTGTTGAAGCACCTTTTGATTTTATTACACTCAGTCTTTTGGGGTATGAGTCTATCAGCATGGCACATTTTGACTTTCTTTGCAAAAACCCTCCAAATCTGTCAGATTGCGAGGGCATCTCCTGTGCACAGCCCTCTTCAGATCATCCCACAGATTTTCAATCGGATTCAGGTCTGGGCTCTAGTTGGGCCATTCCAAAACTTTAATCTTCTTCTGGTGAAGCCATTCCTTTGTTGATTTGGATGTATGCTTTGGGTCATTGGCATGATGTGCAGTGTTGTTTTGCGCCAAACATATCTTTTGGAATTATGGCCAAAAAGTTCAACCTTGGTTTCATCAGACCATAACACCTTTTCCCACATGCTTTTGGGAGACTTCAGATGTGTTTTTGCAAAATATAGCCTGGCTTGGATGTTTTTCTTCGTAAGAAAAGGCTTTCCTCTTGCCACTCTACCTCATAGCCCAGACATATGAAGAATACGGGAGATTGTTGTCACATGTACCACACAGCCAGTACTTGCCAGATATTCCTGCAGCTCCTTTAATGTTGCTGTAGGCCTCTTGGTAGCCTCCCAGACCAGTTTTCTCGTCTTTTCATCAATTTTGGAGGGACGTCCAGTTCTTGGTAATGTCACTGTTGTGCCATATTTTCTCCACTTGAAGATGACTGTCTTCACTGTGTTCCATGGTATATCTAATGCCTTGGAAATTCTTTTGTACCCTTCTGACTGATACCTTTTAACAATGAGATCCCTCTGATGCTTTGGAAGCTCTCTGTGGACCATGGCTTTTGCTGTGGGATGCGACTAAGAAAATTTCAGGAAAGACCAACTAGAGCAGCTGAACTTTATTTGGGGTTAATCAGAGGCACTTTAAATGATGTCAGGTGTATGCTGACTCCTATTTAACATGATTTTGAACGTGATTGCTTAATGAACACAGCTACATCCCCAGTTATAAGAGGGTGTGCACACTTATGCAACCACATTATTTATTTATTTATTTTTTGTTTTCTTCTCGCTACCTAAAAGATTTGTTTGTTTTTCAATTGAGTGGTACAGTGCATAGGTCACATTAAAGGTGGAAAAAGTTCTGAAATGATTTATCTTTGTCTCGTTTTTTTACAGCACAGAAACCTGACATTTTAACAGGGGTGTGTAGACTTTTTATATCCACTGTATGTGGCAAATACACTACTTATGATCAGCACAAGAATCTGACAAAGCGAGTGCATCTTGCAGGTTGGGATGCATTTGTGCTACTAGTGCAGAACTTCCTTGGGAACAGACGAGCTGCCAACTATGCTGAATTAGTAGACAACATGCTTACAGCATATGAACAACTTGGCTGCCGAATGTCATTGAAAGTGCATTTTTTACATTCCCATCTTGACTTTTTCCCACCCAATTTGGGACACGTAAGTGATGAACATGGAGAGCGGTTCCATAAAGATATTTCTACAATGGCGAACAAGTATCAAGGCCGCTGGAATCCCAACATGATGGAGGACTGCTGCTGGTTTTTGCAACGGGAAAATATGACTGTTCACAAACGCAAAAGCAGATGCCTGAAGCACTTTTAACAGTACTGGGCCTTGCTCAAATAAGACTTTTAAACTGAAAAATGAGACTTTTTGAAATTTTGTTATTCCATTAGATTTTCATACACTGTTTACTACGCAAACTTTGATATAGATCAGGTAATTGTTGGAGTAAAACTCGTTTTGTTCAAAATTATTCAGTGCTTTCTAAGTGCTTAATTCATTTAGGCATAGTTATGCATAGCACAATTTCGTGACTTGTTACAACAATTCTGACTTCGGATTTGTAATCCGCACACTCGATTTAATATAGGACAAATGGTTTTTGCCCAGTAGCAGACGAAAAGTTTATTTTTGTTGCGTGGTGTAATCATATATTGTGCCTCTGAATAAAGCAGTAATACGAATATTCCCTAAGCATAGAAAACCTCTCTTATTATGGCAAGGCTATAGTAAGTAATGTATATGATATGTACAGCATACTGATGTCCAGCCCTGTCAATCGAGGGGAGTGTGCAGAGCACAGGGGTGTCCCAAAAGCAGTGCTCCAAGGATTCAGCCCCACCTCCTGTTGCTCAAACTTGCTTGTTTGTACATGAATAAAAACACATATCTCTGCACCTGTTTAACATACAAAAATAAAAGTATCGTTTTAATCAGCATGATCAGCCGTACCAGGAAGTATGCCTGGTTAAATAGAGTTAATCATGCTGACATAAGTGCCCCCCCCTGCTGTTTCTCCTGTGGAATATCATGCTCAGTAGCTTCCCTGCTCCCTCCCCCCTCTCAGTACCAATGTAGTAATCTCATAATGAATCAGGTGAAGCAGCCCAGACACCTTTCATTCATTCCTCTCTACTTCTAATTTCATAGAAATATATAGATATATCTGTAGACAGTGGAGATGGAAATTGGGTGTGGGGGGTAGGGATCGACCGATTATCGGTTTGGCCGATATTATCGGCCGATATTGAGGATTTTGAACGTTATCGGTATCGGCATCTATTTTGCCGATATACCGATAACGTATGGGGAACACAGAACGCGCTGCTCTCAGCGCGTTCTGTGTTCCCTCCGCAGCGCAGGGGAGAAGGAAGCAGTGTCTCCTCCCCCTGTGCTGCTGCCGCCAATGACAGAAGAGAAGACAAGAGGAGGGGAGGGCTGTGGCCGCTGCGCCACCAATGAAGATAAGCCTTTCATTCATTCATATACAGGAGGCGGGAGCTGGCTGCAGAATCACATAGCCGGCTCCCGGCCTCTATGAGCGATAGCTGCGATCCGCGGTAGTTAACTCCTCAGGTGCCGCGGATCGCAGCTACCGCTCATAGAGGTCGGGAGCCGGCTATGTGATTCTGCAGCCAGCTCCCGCCTCCTGTATATGAATGATTGAGAGACTTATCTTCATTGGTGGCGCAGTGCGCCCCCCCCCCCCAAGCCCCCCAGTATTAATCATTGGTGGCGCAGTGCGCCCCCACCCCAATCCCGGCCAATAGTAAAAACATTGGTGGCGCAGTGCGCCCCCCCCCCCCCCCCAGTTTTACTCATTGGTGGCAGTGGCCACAGGATCCCCTCTCCCGTGCTCCTCCGATCGGAGCCCCAGCTGTGTAAGCCTGGGGCTCCGATCGGTTACCATGGCAGCCAGGACGCTATTGAAGCCCTTGCTGCCATGGTAAGCTCCATGCTGCTGTGTGCACAAAGCACAGAGCAGCAGGGACAGTGTGAGCTCCTATTCACCCTGATAGAGATCTATCAGGGGGAATAGGACAAGGGTTCTAGTCCCTAAGGGGGCTAAAAGTTAGTAAAAAAAAACCCACAAAAATATTAAGTATAAATGAAAAAGACTTATAAAAAAAAAAATACACATTAACAATAAACAAAAAAATACACATTAACAATAAACATATTAATTTTCAGCAGATTTGTGTAGGAATTTTTTTTTTTCTCAAAAATGAAAATTTCCCAGAATATCGGTATAAATTATCGGCTATCGGCCTGAAAGTTCACAAATTATCGGTATCGGCCCTAAAAAATCAATATCGGTCGATCCCTAGTGGGGGGCATTGCATACCATAGTGTTATTTACTAGTGGAATCATTGGGCTGTGTATTAGGAACTGTTTCTATGCAGGGGAAAAAGGGTTTAGCAAGACCTAAATTCAATGCACTCTTGTGATATTCAGATGCTTTATGGTCATACAGTTGCAAGAAAAAGTATGTGAACCCTTTGGAATGATATGGATTTCTGCACAAATTGTTCATAAAATGTGATCTGATCTTCATCTGAGTCGCAACAATAGACAATCACAGTCTGCTTAAACTAATAACACATAAAGAATTAAATGTTACCATGTTTTTATTGAACACACCATGTAAACATTCACAGTGCAGGTGGAAAAAGTATGTGAACCCTTGGATTTAATAACTGGTTGAATCTCCTTTGGCAGCAATAACTTCAACCAAATGTTTCCTTTAGTTGCAGATCAGACGTGCACAACGGTCAGGAGTAATTCTTGACCATTCTTCTTTACAGAACTGTTTCAGTTCAGCAATATTCTTGAAATGTCTGGTGTGAATCGCTTTCTTGAGGTCATGCCACAGCATCTCAATCGGGTTGAGGTCAGGACTTCTGTTGTTGATTTACTTCTATGCTTTGGGTCGTTGTCCTGTTGCAACACGCATCTTCTGTTGAGCTTCAGCTGGTGGACAGATGGCCTTAAGTTCTCCTGCAAAATGTCTTGATAAACTTGGGAATTTATTTTTCCTTCGATGATAGCAATCCGTCCAGGCCCTGATGCAGCAAAGCAGCCCCAAACCATGATGCCCCCACCACCATACTTCACAGTTGGGATGAGGTTTTGATGTTGGTGTGCTGTGCCTCTTTTTCTCCACACATCAAGTTGTGTGTTTCTTCCAAGCAACTCAACTTTGGTTTCATCTGTCCACAGAATATTTTGCCAGTACTGCTGTGGAACATCCAGGTGCTCTTGTGCTCTTGTAAACGTGCAGCAATGTTTTTTTTGGACAGCAGTGGCTTCCTCTGTGGTATCCTCCCATGAAATCCATTCTTGTTTAGTGTTTTACATATCGTAAATTCGCTAACAGGGATGTTAGCATATGCCAGAGTCTTTTGTAAGTCTTTAGCTGACACTCTAAGATTCTTCTTTACATCATTGAGCAGTCTACGCTGTGCTCTTGCAGTCATCTTTACAGGACGGCCACTCCTAGGGAGAGTAGCAGCAGTGCTAAACTTTCTCCATTTATAGACAATTTGTCTTGCCGTGGACTGATGAACAGCAAGGCTTTGGGAGATACTTTTATAACCCTTTCCAGCTTTATGCAACTCAACAATTCTTAATTGTAGGTCTTCTGAGAGTTCTTTTGTGTGAGGCATCATTCACATCAGGCAATGCTTCTTGTGAAAAGCAAACCCAGAACTGGTGTGTGTTTATTTTTTTTATAGGGCAGGGCAGCTGAAACCAACACCTCCAATCTCATCTCATTTATTGGACTCCAGTTGGCTGACACCTCACTCCAATTAGCTCTTCGAGATGTCATTAGTCTAGGGGTTTGCATACTTTTTCCACCTACACTGTGAATGTTTACATGGTGTGTTCAATAAAAACATGGTAACATTTAATTCTTTGTGTGTTATTAGTTTAAGTAGACTGTGATTGTCTATTGTTGTGACTTAGATGAAGATCAGATCACATTTTATGACCAATTTGTGAAGAAGTCCATATCATTCCAAAGGGTTCACATACTTTTTCTTGCAACTGTATGTCATGAGCTGCTGCCCACCCTCAGAAACTGAAGGGACCGGAGCTGTAGATGGGTTAGCTACAAAGAGTCAAAATCACTCTGAATATATTTAGAATACTGTTATGCACTTCTCCAGATATTTTTCTAATATGTGGAATTCTAGTACCCCAGTACTACTATTGGATTCTTGATTGCTGCAATTTATATGTCTTAGATGCAATGTGTTATGTAGAGTGGCATACACACAATCCATGGGGCCCCGGTGCGAAACTGATCCATGGGCCCCCCCCCCGGTCTCGGGAGGGGCATTTTCCCGGGCAGTAGGAGATTATGGGGCTCCTGTGTCATCCACACACACACACACACACACACAGCCCCACCCATAAATCGCGCCCGTACCTCTTACATCCAGTGACGTCTCCTTCGATGTAGATGTTCTCTGTCCTCGTCTTCTCCTTTCAGACCAGACCACCATTTTTACGCCGTTTTTAATCTCTGCAGTTTGACAAAAAAAAAAAATCTTAGTTTACTACTTTTCCATCATCCTACCATCTTCTGGACAAAACATCCTACTACCCCAATACTGTGCCCTGTGGTCCCCAATAGTGCCCCCAATATTTTGCCAGTATCAAGTGCCAACCGCCCCGTGTGCCAGTATCAAGTGCCAACCGCCCCGTGTGCCAGTATCAAGTGCCAACCCCCCCTCATTTTCCAGTATCGAGTGCCAACTCCCCCCCCTCATTTCCCAGTATCAAGTGCCAACCTTCCCCCCCCATTTTCCAGTATCAAGTGCCAACCTTCCCCCACCCCATCTTTTTCCAGTATCAAGTACCAACCTTCCTCCCTCCCATTTTCCAGTATCAAGTGCCAACCTTCCTTCCCTCCCCCTCCCCATTTTCCAGTATCAAGTGCCAACTCCCCCCCCCATTTTCCAGTATCAAGTGCCAACCTTCCCCCCCCCCCCATTTTCCAGTATCAAGTGCCAACCTTCCCCTTCCATTTTCCAGTATCAAGTGCCAACCTTTCCCCCCCCATCTTTTTCCAGTATCAAGTGCCGACCTTCTTCCCCCCCCCATTTTCCAGTATCAAGTGCCAACCTTCCTTCCGTCCCCCTCCCCATTTTCCAGTATCAAGTGCCAACCTTCCTTCCCTCCCCCCCCCATTTTCCAGTATCAAGTGCCAACCTTCCTTCCCCCATTTTCCAGTAGTGCCAACCTTCCTCCCCCCCCCCCCATTTTCCAGTATCAAGTTCCAACCTTCCTTCCCCCCTCCCATTTTCCAGTATCAAGTGTCTCCTCATGTCCCAAGTAAAGTCCGGTATTAAAAAAAAAATAATAAACCCTTATACTTACCTCCTTAGCAGCGATGCGATGCGATGCAGGCCTCTTCTGGCCTGTGTCCCGCTCTGTACTGCTCAAGCGGCGCACGGCGCGATGACATCATCGCGCCGCCTGCACCGCTCTGATAGGCTGCGGACCTTGTGCCGGCAGCCTATTAGCGGAACAGGGAAGGGAGACGCCTCCCTCCCCTGCCCGGCCGCAGCACAGCAATCTGTATCGCTGTCCTGAGGACGGCGATACAGATCACTATGGAGATGAACGCTTCCACAATGGAAGTGTTCATCTCCCTGTCACCTGCGGCAGCTGCCGCCGGTTCCGCAGGCCGACCTGAGTCGCACTCGCACTACTGCAGGGGCCAGGGGTCCACAGGCAGCCGGGCCCCCTGGAGTGCCGGGCCCGGTCGCAACTGCGACCCCTGTATGTACGCCACTGGTTATGTATTTCAATGCAATGCTATGTAATGTGATTTATATCCTGTCATCTCATTTAGCAGGGGAGAAAATAGTTGGAAAAGGCTACCCGTAATGGGGTTGGCCACCCTGTTCCACCCCTTCTGTGAGAGTGGACTGGTCCAACTGCCTGCCAGGAGGGGGGGTTCTAGAGTTGTTAGCGAGTCCAGAGAAGTGCAGGGCGGAGAGGGGAAGTGAGAGGACCTGTCCCAACAGTGGGGGAGTTGGGAAGTCCCAAAGCAACCACTAGGCCAGTACCTTCTAAGTGTGGAACTGCAGCCATCCAACCTGCTACCAGAGATGAATTGCGCTAAGGCCTGCTACTGTATGTATTTCAAGTTCTACGTTGAACTTAGTAAAAAGGACTTTGTTACGTTTAACTCTGGCCTCATTCTTTAGTACTATAACTTTCACTGCAATGGTCCCCAGGAAGCAATAGCTTGAGGTAGGACATCATGACACTGCAACATCACATCAGGGCCACTACCACTCCCATCCTCTACACTGGCTCCCACCGGGGCTCGCTGCAGAATAATCTCTTTAATGTGGCCCATATACCTTCAATAGCTGACAGATGAATGCTGGTTCAGGTGAACATGTGTTTTCAATGGGGAGATGGAAATTAGCTGCTGTTAGATACCCCTTATCTACCATGAGACCAAAGAATCAGTCATGTTTCAAAATACCCAATCCTTATTTCTCTCTTACTTAATTTTCTTACTGATTTCTTTTTTCATCATCTGTGAGGGGAGAGTCAGCACATGCCCATGTAATGGGTGCGTCTGGCTGACTTTGCTACAAACCGGATTCCAAAAAAGTTGGGACACTAAACAAATTGTGAATAAAAACTGAATGCAATGATGTGGAGATGGCAAATGTCAATATTTTATTTGTAATAGAACGTAGATGACAGATCAAACGTTTAATCCGAGTAAATGTATAATTTTAAAGGAAAAATAAGTTGATTCCAATATTCACAGTGTCAACAAATCCCAAAAAAGTTGGGACAAGTAGCAATAAGAGGCTGGAAAAAGTAAATTTGAGCATAACGAAGAGCTGGAAGACCAATTAACACTAATTAGGTCAATAGGCAACATGATTGGGTATAAAAAGAGCTTCTCAGAGTGGCAGTGTCTCTCAGAAGCCAAGATAGGTAGAGGATCACCAATTCCCACAATGTTGCGCAGAAAGATAGTGGAGTAATATCAGAAAGGTGTTACCCAGCGAAAAATTGCAAAGACTTTGCATCTACCATCATCAACTGTGCATAACATCATCCGAAGATTCAGAGAATCTGGAATAATCTCTGTGCGTAAGGGTCAAGGCCGTAAAACCATACTGGATGCCCGTGATCTCCGGGCCCTTAAATGACACTGCACCACAAACAGGAATGCTACTGTAAAGGAAATCACAGAATGGGCTCAGGAATACTTCCAGAAACCATTGTCAGTGAACACAATCCACCGTGCAATCCGCCATTTTTCACATTCTGCATCAATCACAACATCATGGCTGCGTAGGAGAAGGATCCGGGTACTGAAATGGCCAGTCTGCAGTTCAGATCTTTCACCTATAGAGAACATTTGGCGCATCATAAAGAGGAAGGTGCAACAAAGAGGGCCCAAGACGATTGAACAGTTAGAGGCCTGTATTAGACAAGAATGGGAGAGCATTCCTATTTCTAAACTTGAGAAACTGGTCTCCTCGGTCCCCAGATGTCTGTTGAGTGTTGTAAGAAGAAGGGGAGATGCCACACAGTGGTGAAAATGGCCTTGTCCCAACTTTTTGGGGATTTGTTGACACCTTGAAATTCTGATTCAACATATTTTTCCCTTAAAATGGTACATTTTCTCAGTTTAAACTTTTGTTCCGTGATTTACCCTGTTTCCCCGAAAATAAGACATCCCCCGAAAATAAGACCTACCTCTAGTTTTGCCTATCGCTGTAATATAAGGCATCCCCCCGAAAATAAGGCCTCCCCGATTATAAAGCATCCACCGAACATAATGACTCCCCGATTATAAAGCATCGGCCGGACATAATGCCTCCCCGATTATAAAGCAAGCCACCCCAGAATGTAAGGAGCTCACTGATTGGCCGCAGCCGCCGCCAGGACAAGCTGCCGCCTTCTTCCGCTCGCTGCTCGCTCTGCCCTGATGGAGTCTCACAACTTGTCTGGCATGGACACACAGGGGACGGGGTGACAGGTAGGGGGGGGAATATCTGATGGAAGGTGGGGGATGTCTGGTGAAGATGGGGGAGGGAGACTAAAAACGGTAATTAAAATGACACAGGGTGATCAGAGGGGGGAATCAAAATGACACAGGGTGATCAGAGAAGGGAATCAAAATGACACAGGGGTATCAGGGTGGGGAGGGGGATCATTTAAAATGACACAGGGGGATCAGAGGGGGGAATCAAAATAACACAGGAGGATCAGAAGGCGGTACTAAAATGCTATAGTAATCCCCCCCCCTCTGATTCTCCTGTAACATTTTGATTCCCCCTTCTGATCCCCCTGTGTCATTTTAAGTGATCCCCCTCCCCACCCTGATTTCCTTTTTTTTTTTCAACAATAAATGTGTACCGTATTTTTCTTCATGGAAAAATAAGACATCCCCTGAAAATAAGACCTAGCGAACCTTAGGGAGCAAAAATTAATAAGTCTTATTTTCGGGGAAACAGGGTATGTTCTATTCTGAATAAAATATTAGAAGTTGGCACCTCCACATCATTGCATTCAGTTTTTATTCACGATTTGTATAGTGTCCCAACTTTTTGGGAATCCGGTTTGTATTATGTTTTGGGAACCTTTAATGCTGACCTAGATCTGTGTAAGGGTCCATTCAGACGTCCATAGTGTATTACGTATCCGCAATACACCCGGCCGGCACCCCCATAGAACTGCCTATTCTTGTCCGCAATTGTGGACAAGAATAGGATATGTTCTATTTTCTTGCAGAGCTGTGGACCGGAAGATCGGGGCCGCGCTCCGGAAATGTGGATGCGGAGAGCACATAATGTGGTCTCCACATCCATTCCTGCCCCATTGAGAATGAATGGGTCCGCACCTGTTCCGCATATTTTGCGGAACGGATGCGGACCCATTCCACGGACGTGTGAATGGACCCTAACAATCTTCAAAATAAAATACAGTGGGGGCCATTTATCAAGGACAGGTCTGTGATATCTGGACAGGCCTTGTCACAAATTAGGAGCATCCTCTGCCTGTCTTGGCGCCTAGATTGAAATCTACTCCAGCCCCTCACTGGAATAGATCTCCTTTGTCTTTTATGCCAGGAAATGTTAGTACATTTTCTGGGCTGATGGCTCCTCCTCCACCACACGCTCCGCCACTTCCTAGTGTAAAATAACAGCGTAAAAATTCATCTTGCACTAAATGTAGGCGCATTGGCATTAGAAAAGTCAAAAACTGCAGCAGTGCAAATTTTTTACATCAGTTTCTGGCGTAAAGGGTCATAATAAATGACGCCCTGTATGTTCAGTGTTCCTCAAGCTCCAACTTCACCAACTGATCAGCTAGGAATTAATCTTCATTATTGCAAAATTGATGTCTGAAGCGTCTGTGTCATCTCTTGTCATCCTCTCCCATAGCCCACAATGCTGTATACACAAAAAATTCCTCTTAACAGGTTCCCAGCAATAATCTGGACAATTGAAGTGATTCATTTATCTTCTAGGAGGAAACATCTTGACGTCTATGATGACATAAACCAGCTCTAAGATCATACCTGTGTCATCCTTTCTCTACTATTTCATAAATCTGAAATTAAGGCTTGCCAAGATGTATTCCAGGTGCCTCAGATATAAAACCTGTGGCTGCAGGTCTGTAGTGCAAATTTCTGGCTGATGATGAGGGTTCATAAAAAAAATGCTGTAGTAACATGAATCAATTCCTGAAAGTCTGATACCCCATCGGAGATGTATGTTAGCAAGTTTTACTGATAGTCTGGGTCACGAAGCCAATGGTAGGTAGGATTTACAGCTGTAACATGGATGTTAAAATGTTCTCACAGTGAGGCATCTAAATGAGGCCTTAGAGACTGAAAAACGGTACAGAACTAGTTCTTCTCACAGATTAGGGTTTGTTGCTATGTATCCAATAAATCTTCTGTGATCTAAACACACCAGCAGTGGAACTCTCTCTCTCTCCTGTTAGGTTCGCTTCACACTTTTTCTAGTTATTTTGAAGCCATGAAAAATTAATGCATTTTCATACCTTCCAACTTTGTAAAGAAATAAGGAGGGACACATTTTAAAAAATGTTCACACTAGGCCACGCCTCTAACTCAAAACATAACTATACACCTAATCCCACCCAGTCCCCTTCATGCCACCGCACAGTATTTATGCCCACATTGTGTCTTCACACAAATATGCCCAGCTGTGCCCACCAGTAATATGCCCACATTGTGCCCCACAGTAATATGCCCACATTGTGCCCCTCACAGAAAGTAAAAAAAAATATAACACCACATACTTGGCTTCTTCCAAGCAGCAGCAGGACATCGGCTGCTGTGGTCTGTGGAGGAGGCGGAGCTGAAGATGACTGCTGGCCGGCCCTGCCTTCCGCACAGACCAGAGGTGTGGAGAGCCGGCATGGGGGAGGAATGATGAAGCAGGGATCCGATGCCGGCTCTCTGCTTCATCATAAAACAGGCAACTGCAGACAGCTGCCAGAAAGCGCGACATACCGCCCCCGTACCGTGCCAGCGGGACAGCCACTGAAATCCGGGACTGTCCCGCCAGATCCGGGATGGTTGGGAGGTATGGCATTTTTATAGTGTGTTTTCTAGTGGTGTTTTCGTGCTAACTCATGTATATTCCAATTTTTTTCCCTTCACTTTTTTCACACCATTGTTTCATTATTCTGTGTTTTTAAACATAAATGCCATAGACACAAACGCCCCAAAATGAAAGAAAAAAACATTATAATACACTACAGTGGGAATACACTACAATACATTATATATACTATGAGCTCTTAAAGGTTTTAAAGCCTTCCTTTCATAATGTGTTTTATAATATTACAATAAATAATAGTAATCAGGGAATTATTACAATTTATAAGCAACACAAACCATGTGCATCGAGAATGCTGGCAGGATGTGCGTCCTGTCTCTGACCCCATTACTATGTCACTAGGAGCGATCTCCTTCTCTTAGTAAAAGCCAGCTTTGTAATTTCATAAGCGTGACTGCAGCTGCCATCCTCATGCCAGACAGGCCCCATATAATGCAATAAAATCAGCAACTTGAGATATTACTGTGACTTATGATGATGAAATGAACACATGCTGCTTTCCAGCCAAATGGATCTATTATCTGCAGAGCGTCAATGTTACCTCACATTTAGATGTTAAGAGAGCTTTTTATATGATCTATTAGGGCAGGGATGCTCAACCTGCGGCTCTTCAGCTGTGGCAAAACTACAATTCCCAGCATGCCCTAATAACTGCAGGCTGTCCAGGCATGCTGGGAGTTGTAGTTTTGCCACAGCTGAAGAGCCGCAGGTTGAGCATCCCTGCATTAGGGCATATGGACATCAAGGAGGGAAGTCCTCCCCATCACTTGCTCCAGATACCACTACAGGCCCACTACTCTCTCTTTTCTCAGTCCATACATGATATGGAAGGCCCATTGATGTCAGTGAGCCTTGTGTACGGTTTGTGTACTGTGTATCTATGACTTACCAGAAGGTCTTTTGTAAATCTGTGCCTGAATGCTTAAAATGACTTTACCCAAAGCATTTCATATTCCTTACTGGTGACAAGTGATTCATTTACGGGGTGGATTAGGATGAAAGTGAGTAATACTGTTTCACACTTGTTTCTTACTTGGTGGAGGTATGTTTTATAGTTGGGGAGTTACAGAATGTAACACTGAGCATGGTATTACTAATGTTTAGCTAACTAAGAAAAATTTGAGGAGCAGTGGACCACATTTACATACTGTGCATCCACACAGTACAGATGCCATCTGCATAGTCAGTTACAGTGCCTGATATTCATGTAGGACGTGCGCAGATAAAAGCTAAACACATCAGGCGCCGTTTATTTGCATTGGCCTACTACACAGACCAATGCAAAAATGAATGTGGAGGAATTATTGCTACTACAGTCTTTCATCCCCAATTAGTTGTATTGATCATCAGCAGCATAGCCTGATTACACAGGGAAATGTGCTGACAATAATTGTGCATGGATCATTCTGATGAAAGATACCCATCAGTCGACAGGTGAGCGTTTGCTTGTTTGTTGGCTGATTGGCAGCACAATTGTACAGGTCAATTATCAGGACCGGGCATTCCTATGACACATTCTGTATAATTCCATTCCACATCCACCCATTTTACCATTTGGTGTAGGATGTCTCTGTGGCACTTGTGGTCTGTTGCTGGCATCCTCCACTGTATGCATTTTTTGCTGGGGATCGCCCTTAGCAACAGACCACAAGCGTAGTATCTGCTCCCCCGAGTATAAATGCACAACTGCATTTGGGGTTGAGCATTTCCTGCCTTTTGAGACCATTTATTTTTGTCATTTAAATTGTATATTTATATGTGGAGGTGTATAAACTCCAATCTAAATGCGCCTTGATTACCATCTATAGGCAGCATTTAGGTGCACCTGTGAGGCCTGCAACATCTCAACCAGCCATGGGTGAGACTCTAAGCCTCCTCCCTCCTCTCATTGTATGTGTGGTTAGTCACACTGGAGGGAACTGGGAGCTGTTTGCTGTGAGTCGGACCATATGCTGCTGTAATTTGACCACTGGCTCCTGGTACTACCCATACGGTACAGGTAGGTTTAGCGTTAGGTCCCGTGCCACTTGAGAAACCTTGGCGTGGTGCGCGGGCTCAGGTATGTCCTTAATATAAGGATATACTGGCTAAAGTCTCATTTTTAACATCAGTGTGAGGCCAGATGTTTTCTGTTTGCATCCACCACAGTAGTGGATATTTCATGGGATTGCCCTAGTTGTGTGTTTTCTAGCACTTACTGTATGCTTGGATGTTTCTAAATCACATGCAGTAAGGACAGGTTCATATATATACACATACACACACAGTTGAGTCACATTATTATGACCACTAGCTAATATCCAGAGTAAATGCCATGTGCTGCAATGACTGAAGTTTAATGGGCTGGGAGTGACTCCTTAAAGGGACACTGACAGGCCCAAAAAGCATATTTAGGTATATATATGACAGTACAGGTCTTATAAAGTGTATTAGAATCATCTAAGTATCCCCCCTGTTGTTTGAAGCGCCGCCCAGCTCATCAATATTCACTTCGCTGGGCGGCTACTCTGAAGCGCTGCTCTGAACTGTGCCCGGCGCATACGCATAAAGGAGAACTGTGCCCGGCGCATGCGCATAAAGCAGTGGCTGCATCGGCCTCTGAGATGCAGACTGTGCGCAGGCGCGATGTGATCCCAGCCAGTGAGGGTGCCGGGCGCATGCGCTGAAGATGAGCCGGAGGCCGATGCCCATAGGATTGTATTGGGCATGCGCCGGATCTTGCGTCGGGGACACTAGTAGCCGCCCAGGTGAATATTGATGAGCTGGGCGGCGCTTCAAACGGCAGTTGGGGCGAGGCTGGCTGGGCGCAAGTGGAGATGAAACGCCGCCCCTTGGGCAGATTGAAGACGATTCAAGCAGGTTATAAAACTTCATTTTACTGTATTTATAAGGTGGACAGGGGGGATACTTAGATGATTCTAATACACTTTATAAGACCTGTACTGTCATATATATACCTAAATATGCTTTTTGGGCCTGTCAGTGTCCCTTTAAGGTCATGGTAGGTTGTCACGGATATCTGGAGCCATGACTGCAGTGTATCCTACAGCTGCTGGAAGGTGAGTGGGGGAGGATCCATAGAACGAATATAATGATCAAGGTGGTTCCACAGATGCTCAAATGGGTTCAAGTCTGGAGAATTAGAGGGCCATGGTAGTACTTGGAAGCTTTGGTCCTCCTCTTCCAACCAATGTTGTACATTTCTAGCTGTGTGACATATCCCATTGTGTTGCTGGAAGATCCCATCCACCTCATGGAAGACAATCAGCATGTATGAGCATACGTCAAGGATGGATTCTACCCAAATCAGTTTAGAGTGCCTTCTACATGGAAGAGTGTGCCCAGAAAATGCCACAATCACATTCCCCAGGCCATTATGTTCCCTACCAGCTTGTTCTTGTTCTTCCAGCAATGGTTGCAGGGTGTTTATTCTCGGATGTTTCTCGCCTGACACTCCAACACCCATCCATTCGACAAAGCAGAAAATGTGACTCGTCAGAGAAAGCAACCCTTTGCCAATCAGAATTCCAATATTGCCGCGGAAATTGAGGCCTTTTCTGCTGATGCAGCTTTGTTAGCAGAGGTGCAGTGACCATCCATATGCTTCGGAGCCTGGTACACAGTTAGCTTTGCTGAACTGTTGTTTTAGACACATCTGGCAGCCCCATGGTTCATTTTAGCGGTGAGCTGTTCCACTGTAGCATGTTGGACCACCCTCGCACACCTTTTTAGCTGATGTTTATCTCTCGCATCAGTGGCACGTGGTGTTCTGCAGTTTCCACGTTGCTTATTCACAATAGTGCCATTTGTCCACTCACTATACAATTTCACCACAGCACCACACACATAATTCAGATCCTGCACAGATATATCTAATATATATTTAACAAGCATTATGATAATGTTCTACATCTCTGCTCTCTCATCCCACCATTTTAGTTCATAATGTGCATCCATGGACATAGTGGCTTTAAGGTTTCATCCACAATTTTTTGTGAGCTCAATAACCTGTTATTTTGTGAGTGTTCTTGTTCTGATGGGATATGAGTAAGTATGATAAACTTGTATAATATGCAGACAAGACCTTGCTTGTTTCATGTTGCAGTAACATTTGATTGTCAATGCCATTTTAATTGTTACTTTGTACCTTATTACATAGCTAATAATCTTGTCCAGTCTGCGTTGACTTAACCCAACAGTGACCACCAATATGCCTTTTTACACTTTGTTCACTAAAGGACATTAGGCGAAGTTGCTGCCTTTTTCAGCAGACTAGTCTAAGAGGCAAATTTATGGAAACTGGTGTAAAGGAAAACTGGTTTAGATGCCCATAACAACCAATAAGATTCCACCTTTCATTTATTTTAGAGCTCCTTGAAAGGTGGAATCTGATTGGTTGTTATGGTCAACTAAGCTGGTCTTCCTTTACACCAGTTTTGATAAATCTTCCCCTAAGTGTTACAAGGGTGCCCAAGATACAAGATGTACCAAGTGCTGCTGAGTTGTCTAATGGCAGCTAGGCTCCTTCTCTAATGACCAGGGTTGTAGAAGCTTCCAATTAACCCCTTAGATGCCACAGTTTATAGCAGGCATCTGTGGGGTTAAATGGCAGTGGTTTCAGAATGAGTTGGCTCCCTTTGTCACCCAGTCGCCTTCCCCCTGTCATGTGATTGTGGTGTGCTGATGGGTTTCCATGGCAACTGCCAGCTAACAATATACTGTGGATCTGCCATGCCTATTAGACCCTTCAAGACTATAAAAAAAACTAAGAGACATAATACACTGAATAATACATAATAGTAGAAGCAATGTTTTAAATGAGCAAGTTGAAGAATGACTAATCAAGTCCTACAGTGGGACTAAAAAATAAATAAATTCATTGTTTCCTATTAAAATTGCCTATAAAGTGCAAATATAATGAAATAAAAAAAATATATATTTAAAACAAATAAATCAGTGACTTATGTATAACCCAAAACGGTGCCATTAAAAATGTAACTCATTCTGTTAAAAAAAACAAGCCCTCATAAAGCTATGTGAATGAAGCAATAAAAAATGTATGGCTCGAATGTGGCAATGACATTTTTTTCCCCCGCAAATAATGATTTCATTTTACAAAAGTAATAAAATGTGGAGAAAAAAACATATACATATTTGATAGTGACCTAAACGAAAAAACCTGTTTAATAAAATTAAAATGTGGTTTATATCTTATACTATCTTGAGATTGTAATATACAAAAAAGGCGGAATTGCTATTTATTTTTCTTTTGCCCTTAAAGTGATTGTCTCACCATAATGCAATCCATCAGCCATGGCAACACTTGCATACTATAGGAAAAAGCACCCACCTCTCTGGTGGCTGGGACAGTTGGAGTGCCCATAGGCTGGCACTTTTTCCTATAGTGTGTAAACATGGCCACCGCTGATTGATTACAGGGTGGTCGTAACCCCTGGAAACCCACAATGTATAATGTGATGGAAAAATGAATCAAACCAACAAAGAAAGCAATATGTACAATCACAATATGTTAGTAAGTGCCTTGTATTAACTTTGTCTACATGCCATTTGCTTAAGTGAGACAACCCCTTTAAGGCTCAAAATAGGCTAGTCATTAAAATGTTAAAGTAGTTGCCTGAGATTTTGATATTGATTGCCCATTCTCAGGATAGATCATCAATATCTGATTGGTGGGGGTGCCTAGTATCGGACCCCCACCAATCAGTTGTTTGAAGAGGCTACAGTGCTGCGGCCTCATCACAGCTGACCAAGGACAGCAGCTGTGCTTGGTATTGCAGCCCAGGCTTACTTTTTCCAATGGGCCCTACATGATGTGACCGATGAACAGTGATGGCCAGTTCGCAGTGTTCGCCGGACTTGAGAATAAAGATGGCAGATCGCATGTGTTCGTCGGCGAACACTGCGAACTGGCCATCACTGCTGATGAACATGATCTCATGGGCAAAGGAAGAGGCCGCAATGCTAACTAGAGCGCCACAGTCTCTTCAAACAACTTATCAGCGGAAATGCCGGGAGTTGGATCCACCTCCGATCAGATATTGATGACCTATCCTGAGAATACTCAACTGACTCTTTGGAAATGGCTCTCAGTGGGTTTGTGACTTATTACAGGATACAATACAACATGAATGGTACTGCACACACACACACACACACACACACACATATATATGGGTAGTAATGGAGACTTGGGGTAAAGTTTGTTCCCATCATTGTGCCACTGCCTCTTCTATTTAAAGTAATTTTACCAATCTGTACAAATCGTTAAAGAAAATGTAAAGTGCTTTAGAATAGGATGGCACCATATAAACAAGAAGAATAAGGAAACATATTCCAGACTGTCAACCCTCTGTGAAACCATATCATTTACACGAATACGGCTTCCAGTATTACATTATTAGTATTATACAGTGTATACAGTTATAATTAATGGAAGTTACATTGTCCATAACCTATGCTTTTAATCAGTGTTTATTTTTAGTTATTATGGTATATACAGAATCATTGAAAAATACATTGCTAAGTCTTTCCACTCCTGTTCACCACTATGTATATCAGCTATACTTTGGATTATATCTTTGAAATGTTTTTCTCAGCTTGCACAAATTTAGCTCTCCCCACCCCTTATCTCTCTTTGTGTTATGTTATGTCATGTACATGTTGCTATTGAACTGTCATTTGGAATAAAACTTGAACATATAATTGTGTTCACTTATAATTTATGATGATAAATGATGATGATGATGTTGGCCTGTTCAGCTCCACCCAGAATAGGCCCAACCTCACAAAAAGAACTACACCACAGTGGTCACAAGATGGCAGCAGAGGCTAAGAGCTAAGTTATACTTTGTGTTATTTGTAATATTTATTGGTATTTCTTCAGCACGATACACAGTAAAGACAGGGTAGTCATACAAATTCGTTTTTAGACAAATAAGATATTATGTTAGCCGTCACCAAAAAGCTTAAAGTCCGTGCAAAGATTGCACAGTGTTATCGATATCTGGGTCCCACATTACTTTTCTGAAAGTGAAGGCTGTTTAACACTCAGAAGTTTTTTTTTAATAGATATGTGGAGTACTTCCAGCTTTAAACACAAAATACATTATAACCCTGTCTCGTGTGTGATCATCACAGCAAAAAACATATGGGGTCATTTATCAAACTGGTATAAAGTAGTAGCAACCAATCAGTTTCCACCTTTCCTTTTCCAAAGGAGCTGTCAAAAATGAAAGGTGGAATCTGATTGGTTGCTATGGGCAACTAAGCCAGTTCTACTTTACACCACTTTGATAAATGACCCCAATAGTTTCACCTACTACATAGTATCTGTAGTGGTGTCTGAAAATCTTCTCTCCTGCACTGAGGCCACCATTTCTGCCTGCCCCTTTCACCACTGTAGACTGTAACGTCTCCTCAGTCATTGCTTTCTACCTGAAGCTACTGGGATGATTATTTTCAGTTGTAACCTGTTGTGTGACATCTGCGAGAAGAGGCAGCTGCAGGATATTCACCAGAGAGATTATTCTGTGTGCAGAAAACCTGGGCACTGTTTCTATTGAACCTGACTACAGAAGAGATTGTTTGTAGTCAGGATACACCAGTCAACCTCATGATTCTGTACACCAGTGATGATAATGCAAAGGGATGAGACCGGTATAAAAATGGAAATAGGTTATCAAGATATATATATATATATATATATATATATATATATAAAAAGGTGTATTTTATAGCCATTGCAGTGACCCATGTAAACCTGTTTCCTGGTATATAAAATGTGCATCTTTTGCACAAGATACATTTTGACGTTTGCCAATTCCCTTTTTCTCATCGAAATTACTAGAAAAGTGGGCAGGCTTAGCAAGAGGAGGCCAAGGCCAGTAGATTTATGCCTGATATGTGTGTAAATTTTGGTACGAATCTGTCTGCTCATTTAAGGCATAAATTTGCTTTGCTGACGCATAAACAAACAGAAGATGTGACAAATGTATTAAGAGGTGTGTACCTCAATACATTTGGCACATTTAAAACAAGCATAGTTTAGATTAAAGGGGTTTTGTCACTTCAGCAAATAGCATTTATCATGTAGACAAAGTTAATACAAGGCACTTACTAATGTATTATGATTGACCATATTGCCTCCTTTGCTGGCTTGATTCATTTTTCTATTACATTATACACGGTTGGTTTCCATGGTTACAACCACCCTGCAATCCAGCAGGGGTGGTAGTGCTTGCACACTATAAGAAAAAGCACGGGCCTCTTTGGTGGACGGGACCATGGTAGCGCACATAGGTACAATATCCAGCTTTTACCGTACATCCACAGCCCCTCGTGCACGGAGCAGACCAGGTAAGTTTCCTTACTAGCGCACATAGGCCAGTTATTTTTCCTATAGTGTGCAAGCACGACCACCACTGATGGATTGCAGGGTAGTCGTAAACTATGGAAACAAGCAGTGTATAATATGATGGAAAAATCAATCCAGCCAGCAAAGGAGGCAAAATGGATAATAACAATACATTAGTAAGTGGCTTGTATTACCTTTCTCTTCATAACAAATGATATTTGCTGAAGTGACACAATCCTATTAAGAAGAGTGCATACTTATTATGACATTCTTTTTACTCCTTTTACCATACTTATTAATTGCATCTCAGCTTGAATATCTTAATTAGAGGTGAGCAAAGTTATGGAAAATTCGATTCGGCTGCTTCGCCGAATTTTGCAAAGAAATTTGCTATGTGATGAATTACTTAGTCACGAAGTGTATTTCCTTGTGAGTAGCTGGCGCAATGATGGGAAACAGAGATTGCTCTGCCCCCCCCCGTCATTGAACCCCTCAGATGCCATGGTCATCGCTAACCGCGACATCTGAGATAAAAAAATTAGGGATTTCAGGGAAAATAAATAATGCTCATCCATTTGAGCGAGAAGAGGCAGATTTTTTTGCCATTAAAGGGTAAAACCAGTCAGTATCTGGTGTGGCCACCATTTGCCTCACGCAGTGCAACACATCTCCATCGCATAGAGTTGATCAGGTTGTTGATTGTGGCGTGTGGAATGTTGGTCCACTCCTCTTCAATAGCTGTGCGAAGTTGCAGAATATTGGCAGGAACTGAAATACGCTGATGTATACGCTGATCCGGAGCGTCCCGAACATGCTCAATGGGTGACATGTCTGGTGAGTATGCTGGCCATGCAAGAACTGGGATGTTTTCAGCTTCCAGGAATTGTGTACAGATCCTTGCAATATGAGGCCGTGCATTATCATGCTGAAACATGAGGTGATGGTCGTGGATGAATGGCACAACAATGGGCCTCAGGATCTCGTCACGCTATCTCTGTGCATTCAAAATGCCATCAATAAAATGCACTTGTGTTGGTTGTCCATAACATACGCCTGCCTATACCATAACCCCACCGCCACCATGGGCCACTCGATCCACAGCGTTGTCCGCAAACCGCTCACCCACACGATGCCACACACGCTGTCTGCCATCTGCCCTGAACAGTGAAAACCGGGACTCCAACAGAACGCCTCTCCAATGAGCCAGACGCCATCGAATATGAGCATTTGCCCACTCATCGGTTGCGATGACGAACTGCAGTCAGGTCCAGACTCCAATGAGTAGTGATGGACGAATATCGTCCGGAATGGTTCGCGAACGCAATCAAATGTTCGCAAACTGCAAGTTCGCGGCGGGCCCCATTCAATTTAATGGCAGGCGAACCTGAAAAACCTTCAGCTCATATTTGCAGCCACTAAATACTTAGTAGAAGTGTACAAATAGTCCCACAAAATGGACAGTGACATACTAGAGGGGGATCAATGACAAAAATTCCAACAAAAAATATGTATCTTACTCAGGGGACATTTTTATGCGTCTTAAAGGGAAATGTGCCCTGTTGGTGCCTAGAAAATTTTTATTTTAGGCCACGGGAGTACGGGCCTTAAAAATTAGGCATTCACCTGACATAAAAGAAATTTTGATTATGTGGCTCGAGGTACATTATGCAGTCAATGGATAAAAATTTTACTGTAGGCCACTGGACTACAGCCCCAAACATTAGGCATTCACCGGACAGAAAAGATCAAGTGATTATGTGGCCGGAGGTATATTACATGGCCAATGGGGCGGCAAAATGCCTTGTTTGCCCCTGTCCCATCCGTCTTATATGTTGCCGCCGGTATACTCAGAAGATCCGATGGTATATTCTAACCCCCAGGCGTTCCCATGGTGACGGGGACGCTTGCCTGGGTGTTAGAATATACCATCGGATCTGTGTTTTCACAATCTCAGTGAGATCGTAAAAACTCAAATCCGATGGTATATTCTAACCCCAGGCGTTCCCATGGTGACAGGGACGCTTGCCTGGGGTTAGAATATACAGGGCCACGCCGCTCACAGGAGAACATTTTTAAACTAATCATTAACTTTAACTTTAATCATTGCTAATCTCTTTACTGGATATCTTACTCTGTCTTGACTCTTAGCTCTGGTAACAGCAGGCAGTGCGGGTGGCGCTCACTCACTGACGTCACGCGCCTGCGCCGCCTAGTGGGAGGAGCAGGTGCGTGACGTCAGTGAGTGAGCACCGCCCTCCCGCACTGCCTGCTGTTACCAGAGCTAAGAGTCAAGACAGAGTAAGCTATCCAGTAAAGAGATTAGCAATGATTAAAGTTAAAGTTAATGATTCGTTTATAAATGTTCTCCTGTGAGCGTCGGGGAGGGGGATCTGTTGATGGCACTATTTAGGGGAGGGGGATCTGTTGATGGCACTATTTAGGGGTGAGATCTGTGGATGGCACTGTTTAAGGAGGGGGATCTGTGGATGGCACTATTTAGGGGAGGGGGATCTGTGGATGGCACTGTTTAGGGAAGGGGGATCTGTGGATGGCACTGTTTCGGGGAGGGGGATCTGTGGATGGCACTGTTTCGGGGAGGGGGGATCTGTGGATGGCACTGTTTCGGGGAGGGGGGATCTGTGGATGGCACTGTTTCGGGGAGGGGGGATCTGTGGATGGCACTGTTTCGGGGAGGGGGATCTGTGGATGGCACTGTTTAGGGGAGGGGGATCCGTGGATGGCACTGTTTAGGGGAGGGGATCTGTGGATGGCACATAGGAAGGGGTGGGGTTTAGAGAGAAAGGGGTTTGGCCTTGACAGGAAGGGGTGGGTCAAATTTATATTAGAGGGGTGCCCGAGTTTAGTCTCGCCTAGGGCAGCACAAAACCAAGATACACCACTGATTACACGGTCATTGGATATCAATTTTACAGCAGGCCATTGTACTACAGGCCCCAAAAATTATGCATTCAGTGTACATAAAAGAACAAATATGTGGCTGGAGGTCTATTAGACGGTCAATGGATATCAATTTTACTGAAGGCCAGTACAAATATAGGTCAAATACATATGTTTAAAAGAATTAAAAATATAAAATTGGATTAAAAACATGGCCACGTGGTCGTTACAGGTGTTTAATCCCTCCGAGGCCCAAAACATTAGGCATTCAACAGACAGAAAAGGCCTTTTATGCCGCTGTATTTACCTAAGACAGGGACCATTGTTTGTTCTGGGTGGTGGCGGATATTTGTGGATTGTCATGAGGAAATTCAATTAAACGTGGTCGACTCGTCATGTGTGTTAAATTCCTCTGAGATCCATGCCTCATTCATTTTTAGAAATGTGAGGTAGTCGACACTGTCGTGAGCTAAGCGAGTGCGCTTATCGGTCACGATCCCCACTGCTGTGCTGAACGTCCTTTCGGACAGGACACTGGAGGAGGGGCAAGCCAAGAGTTCCATGGCAAATTGTGCCAGCTCTGGCCACAGGTCAAGCGTGCACACCCAGTAGTCCAGGGGTTCCTCGTTTCTCAGAGCGTCCACATCGGCCGTTAACTCGATGTAGTCGGACACCTGTCGGTCTAGGCGTTCCCTGAGGCTGGATCCGGAGGATGGCTATCAATAGTTTGGCTGCAAGAATGGTATCATATCCGAAGTAACCAACACATATTTAAACTGCCCTCTTCTTGCATGCGCTGTTGTATTGGTACCCGCAACTGTTTCTCTGTGAGTGGAAATTCCTCTACCAGCGCCTTCAAAAGCAGAATGCAGCATTTCTCGAAGCAAGGCCTAGAAGTGCTGCATTTTGACAGCCCTCTGTGATGCTGGTAACATGTCTGCCATTTTGTGTTTGTACCGGGGGTCTAAGTACGTTGCCACCCAGTACTGGTCCTTGCCCTTTATGCTTTTTATACGGGGGTCCCTCTTCAAACACTTGAGCATAAAGGCTCCCATTTTCACAAAACTGTAAGCAGTGGAGTGGCCTGGCTCCTGCTCATCGTCCAGGATAATGTCGTCCTCGGTCTCCTACTTCATCCACGGAAAACACCAGGGATCCCAGAAAAGTTTAAAGCATGCTCTTCTTTCTTCTCCTCCGCCCTGGCACCATCCTCCTCTGACTCCTCTTCAGACTCCTGTTGACTTGTCTCAGATGGAGTAACCCCCCTGGGAATTCATTCAGCATTGCGACTTCCTCATCTTCCTGCTCCTGCTCCTCGACGGCTTAATCAATGACATGATGCAATGCACGCTCCAGAAAGAAGGCGTAAGGTACGATGTCATTGATGGTGTCACTGATGGTGTCACTTGCTTCTACTGACCAGTTTGGTGATCTCATCAAATGGCAGCAGAAGTCTGCATGCGTCCCGCATGAGCAGCCACTGGCGCGGTGAAAAAGAAACAAGCTCCCCAGAACCTGTCCTGCCACAGAGTTCGTACAGGTAGTCGTTAACTGAACATTTCTGCTGGAGCAGCCTATCAAGCATATACAAGGTGGAGTTCCATCGCGTCGGGCAGTCACAAATAAGACGTCTGATGGGCAGGTGGTGTCGCTGCTGAACGTCAGCAAGGTAAGATGGTGTAAGATCTTCTAAAATGGCCAGAGATTTTCCTGGCCTGCCATAAGACGTCCTGGACCCCGGGGTATTTGGTAACGAATCGCTGCACGACTAAGTTCAGAATGTGTGCCATTTTGCCCTGTTTCAGCGCGCTCAGCAGATTGGCACCGTTGTCGCACACCACTTTAACAACTGTCAAATTGAATGGGGTTAGCCATTGATCTGCCTGTGACCGCAAAGCTGAAAGGAGTGCAGGACCAGTGTGACTCTTGGCTTCCAGGCACAACAGCCGCAGCACAGCATGGCAACTTCTCACCTGGCACGTGGAATAGGTTCTGGGGGGCGCAGCGGAAGAGGCGGTAGCAGTGGAAAAGGAGGAGTCAGCCGAGGAGGAGATGGAAGATGGAGGAGTAGAAGAAGAGGTAGGCCTGCATGCAATCCGTGGCGGTAGCACCAAATCCACACGGGTGCCACGGGTTGCATGCTTGACGGCCGTCAGAAGGTTCACCCAGTGGGCAGTAAAAGTTATGTACCTTCCCTGCCCATGATTGCTAGACCATGTGTCTGTGGTCATATATATCTTAGCACCGACACTGTGTGCCAGAGATACATTCACTTGCACTGAACGTGGCCATATAGCTCCGGGCTGCCCTTCTGGGAGAAATATTTCCATCTGTTCCTTCCATTGCGGTGTACCAATGGCCACAAATTTTCTAAAGGCCTCCGAGTCTACCAGTTTATATGGCAGTAGTTGGCGGGCTAGCAGTTTCGACAAGCCAGCGGTCAGCAAGAGGGTTATCTGGCGTCATCATCTTTTTTCGCTTGAACATTTGGGCCACGGAAGCCTGCCTTTTGCCAGGAGAACGCGACAACGGCATGGTGGAAGGAAGAGTGGAGGACAAATGGGAGGAGAGAGGAGAAGGAGAAGAGGCAGGACGTGGAGCGCCGGGAGTGTGGCTTTGTGGGTTCTGACGGTGTTGCTCCCACTGGACTTGGTGATGGGAGGCCAGGTGCCTTCTTAATGCGGTCGTCCCTAGGTGAGTGTTGGGCTTACAGCGACTTATGTGTTGACGGCACAGGCTGCAGATGGCAACACTATTGTCAGCAGCTGACACGTTAAAAAAAGCCCACACTGCGGAGCCATGTGCCGGTGTCCTGGGAGCGCCAGATGTGACCGTGCATGGTGGATGGCTCATTCCGGATACATTAGCAGTCTGCTTTTTGCCTACTGTGCACTGTAAGTTCTGCCTGCTTCTCCTCCTTCTCCTCCCTATCTGCTGCTCCGTCTCTACCTCTGAACTCCCCTCCTCTTTCTCTCTTGTGGGCACCCACGTGACGTCTATCGACACGTCATCATCGTCACCTTCACCTCCACTGACATTAGAGATCTCGGAGTAGGCAGCAACAGCGGGGACCACCCTCCTTGGGCTGATCTGGGTACTGTCGTCAGACTGCTGGGTGGCGAACGTTAATACCTCCTGTTCCTGATCTGATGCCAAGAATGGCTGCGCATCGGTAAGGTCTTGTAATGGATGGGAAAATAATTCCTCTGACTCGAGCGGAGGGGATGTGGTGGTGGTGGTGTCTTTGGGGGTGCACACAGCAGAGAGTGAAGAGGGTGCAGATAGAGAGGTTGAGGAGGGTGCAGAAGCGTACGGCTGAGTGAGCCACTCAAAGTCTGGTGCGTCCTTTGACATAATCGCATGCACCATCTACAACTTCCCACTTAGGCTCCGGCCTGGTGCACCTGCCCGACCCCTACCACCCCTGCGGAATGGCCTGACTCTTCCTCTGCCTGTCATTTTCAAAATGACCCTGTGACAAAAGTCCCTATAGAAGAGCAGTATTTGTGGAAGAAGGTATATCACACCCCTGCCTCAATCACTTTTTTGGGGGGCAACTGGTATATCACACCAGTAGAAATTATTTGTTCCAATAGCGTTTGGCACTCTGTGTAGCTGAGTTAATGCAGAAAAACCGCAAACAAATGCTGCACTACCCAAATGCACTATATAGAAAGTATATAATTGGTATATCACACCCCTGCTTCAATCAGTTTTTTTGGGGGGGGCAACTGGTATATCACACCAGTAGAAATTATGTGTTCCAATAGCATTTGGCACTCTGTGTAGCTGCGCTAACGCAGCAAAACCGCAAACAAATGCTATACTTCCTAAATGCACTATATAGAAAGTATATTATTGGTATATCACACCCCTGCTTCAATCAATTTTGTTTGGGGGGCAACTGGTATATCACACCAGAAAATCCGCAAACAAATGCTGCACTACCCAAATGCACTATATAGAAACTATATTATTGGTATATCACACCCCTGCTTCAATCAGTTTTTTGGGGGGCAGCTGGTATATATATATATCACACTAGTAGAAATTATTTGTTCCAATAGCATTTGGCACGCTGTGTAGCTGCAGTATCGCACACAACTGCTGCACAATACAAATGCACTATAATATACTCCTTTCTATGTTAGAAAGTATATTACAAGTAAATTGCACCCCTCAGTAAGTCACACCTATACCAGTATTTAAATGGACTTTTATAGCCCTATTAGCTAGCGTTTGGTGTCCCTAACAGTCTGTCCCTGCTCCACACAGCAACCTCTCACTACACTGGCAAAAGACTGAATGTAAAATGGCGGCCAGATCAGTTTTATTTATAAGGTAAGGGGTATGGCGCCGGCGGACATTGCCAAATTCTCTGAAACGCCTTTGGAGACGGCTTATAGTAGTGACATTAACATTCATTGCACGGGCAACAGTTCAAGCTTGCATTCTACTACCAGGGAGAGTGAAGGGAAATTCTAGAATTACAAAAGAAGAAAAAGAATTGTGTGTGTAGAATATGGACAAACAGGGAAGATGTCAGCCAGGGAGTGAGAAGTGAGGATCTGAGGATCTGAGGCTGGCTGTACCTCCTAGCAGAACTGCAGCTGCTGCAAACCTCAAAAGCAGCTACCTGTAATAACATCCTAATAAGTGAAAAATGTACAACCCATGTTTAATCTACCATTAATCTAGCATAACATATAGAATACTAGTGAGAACTCTGTATTAGGTCATCTAATTTTTTTTTAAATATAATTTATTTTAATATTTTCATATATAAAATCCATCAAAAAACAATATCCCTTCCGATTCACTCGGATTAGGGATTTTTCACATCAAATACATTATACATATACAATATACATATAAGAAGTATTCCCCCTTTCCCCTTCCCTCCAACCACCTCTCTCCTGCTCCCCTCGAGTCAAGGAAGGCACGGCTAATGTAAACAAAGGAGAAATAAATAAATATAAATAAATAAATAAATAAAAAATAATGGTAATTTAGCTCCGGATGATCCATGAGTTCCAATACATTACGTATAACTCCTTCTTCCTCTTATTTTGATATATAACCTTTTCTTTTTTCATCGTTTCATGTACCGCATTTTTCCATTCTAAGCATGTGGGTGGTTCTGCTATTTTCCATTTCTTCAAAATCAACAGTCTAGCTTGAAACAGTACCTTCCCCATTACTAGTTTAGTTTTTTTTTTGTATACTAATTGTCCCAAAGCTCCCAAAATACATACAATTGGATCCCTTTCAATTTTATATTCATAAACTTTATTAATTGTTGCAATTATTTCAAACCAATATTTAAACAGTTTTGGGCATCTCCATAGCAAATGTATCAGCCCTGCATGTTCTTCTTTACACCTTGGACATTCATCTGTTCCTCTCAACCCCATTCTCTTTAACTGAACTGGAGATCGATGCAATCTAAGCAATAAAAAAAAATTGGAGATTCTATGGGAAGCCTTAAAGGGAACCTGTCACCAGGATTTGGGGTATAGAGCTGAGGACATGGGTTGCTAGATGGCCGCTAGCACATCCGCAATACCCAGTCCCCATAGCTCTGTGTGCTTTTATTAAAAACCGATTTGATACATATGCAAATTAACATAAAAGAGTCATATCTTACTTGTGTGACCAGAGAAGAGTCATATTTTCAAGCTATGACTCATCTCAGGTTAATTTGCATATGTAACAAATCGGTTTTTATACACAATAAAAGCACATAGAGCTATGGGGACTGGATATTGCGGATGTGCTAGCGGTGATCTAGCAACCCATGTCTTCAGCTCTATACCCAAAATCCAGGTGACAGGTTCCCTTTAAAAGAAACTTTCAAAGGGGATCCAATTACATCTACCCATACTTTATCCTCCATTATACCTTCTTCCTTTTCCCATTTATCTCTTGATTTTACATTTGCCCTATTGTTTTTTGCACTCGATAGCACCTTATACATTTTTGCTAGTGCCCCTTTTGATTTCTTAAATCTTAACAAGTTCTTAAATTCTTGGTCCTCTGCATTCTTGTATCTTTCTGGAGTAAGCAACTCCTCAATTGTAAATAGCTATAAAAGTCTGTGAAATCTCATATACCCTTACCAAATTATTTTATTATCCCTTCTTCAACTATTTGACTTATTGTTCTTATACCTTTTTGTTCCCAATTAACATATTGTTTAATTTTTTTGTATCTCCTGTAGATATACATTGATCCATAAGGGAGTGAAGTCTAAATAACCCTTTTTCCCCATAATATCTTTTTCCTCCTCCCATATTTTATTAATCATAAACAATACTGGGTTTACCCCACTTTTCCTACTTACATATTGTAAGGGATCACTCTCTCTCAGGGGGTCGCAACCACAGATTTCTTCGCAGACAGTGGATTTAAAGTCCAAATAATAATTTTTTTTGGCACTTCAGCACAAACAGAACAGCATCAAATAAATACATCCCTGACTGGGCTCTAACTAATACACAATAGTTTTCCCTGACTCACCTCTAAGCACAGGTTACACCTTGGGTCTCAGGCTCCAACCCTCTCTATAGGGTCACTTCCTCTCCCCAGTCATAAACAGAGGGTTGTCTTATCCCTTCTTGATTATAGCCCAGCTGACCTCACCTGTGATATCCTCAGCTAAAGGTAATATCTGTAGTGGACTAGGGGTGTGGACTGAGAGACTCCCACTACCAACCTATCTCCAAGTCCAAAGAAATCCAGCCCATACAACTTTAAACAAAACAATTTCCAGCAAGCTATGCCTTGTTGAAGCAGGACTATTTCTGGAATTCAGTTATCTCACCCAGCTAAACTGAACCACCCGGTGAAATACACACCCCCACCATACTTTTACCCTGCACTTTATCACAATATCCTGTTTCCAACACCTCAAATATTGATTCATACTTTACCTTATCTCCCAATTTAAACAACTCTTCCTTCATATCATTTGTCTAAAAAAAAAATGTATGTGAACAAATTGTGCAACCAAATAATAAATGTACCAATCTGGTAACGCCAACCCACCTTCCTTACCAGGCAATTGTAATATTTCCATTCTAATTCTCCCCTTCCTACCCCCTCCTTCCCAAATAAACCCTCTAGTTATTCTATCAAGTACCTTAAAAATACCCTTAGATATCACCATTGGTGAATTTTGAAAGATAAATCTTCCCCTAAGTCTATTCTCCAAAGGGAGAACATTTAACTCAACATATCTATTTACATCTACTGTGATATACACCCCTAAATATTTAATGCTTTCTCCTTTCCCTATTACTTTTACCCCTGTGTTTATTCTCCTCTGATCAGCTCCCAGAACCATTACAAGTGATTTACCCCAGTTTATCTTCAAACCTGAAAAATATTCAAACGTGTCCAAAACTTTCATAACTTCCTCCACTTTAGTATCCAAATCCCTAATAAATAATAAAATATAATCCGCATATGGTGCAATTTTTTCTTCAATATTGCCGTATCTTTCTGTTTTCTCTTATCGACACAGCTAATGGTTCTATTGCTAATGCAAAAGCAGTGCTAACGCAAAAAGCAAAAAGCTAATGCAAAAAAGCATGGGACATCCCTGCCGAGTTCCTCTAGTAAGGGAAAACGGCAGGGACATTTTCCCATCTACCGATACCCTTGCCCTGGGATTCTTATATAATAACTTATCCATTTTATAAAGTTCTCCCCCAAACCAAAAGACCTAAGCACAACCCATAAATACTCCCAATCCATACAGTCAAACGCCTTAACTGTATCTAAAGAAAATATACCTTTTCTTTCCCCCCTACACCTCCTAAAGAAACATAAAAAAAATAACTTCTAATATTGGTCTGAAGGTTCCTTCCTGGAATAAACTCAGTTTGGTCCTCATTAATTATATTGCTTATTATTTTACCTAACCTATTTGCCAAACTTTTGCAAGTATTTTCACATCAGTATTGAGGAGTGATATTGGCCTATAAGATTCGGGTTCCATAGGGTCTTTATTTTCTTTGGGTAGAACTATAATTGTTGTTGCCCAAAGTCTCCAACAACTGCTTCCCCAATTCCTTATATATCTCAAAGAGAAGGCCATCATTTCCCGGGGCTTTCCTATCCTTTGCAGATTTAACTGCTATATTCATTTCTTCTAAACTAATTTCTCTATCCAATTCTATTTTTTCAGCTTTTGTGATCTTCTTAAATATAATCTTAGTCAAATAGCTTTGAAGCTCTTTCTTAATATATTTTATCTTGGACCTATATAGTCTTCTTCTTAATTTCTATACCCTTTACTTTTTTTTTCCAATAACTAATCTTATTACTTAATAATCCCCTTAAATAAACCTTTTCAGTATCCCATATTATCAGCTTATTAGCAGATCCCTTATTAGTCTGGAAAAACTGCATCAACTCATCACTTAATTCCTCTTGCATTTTTATTACCCTAAATCAGTGTGAATTGAAATCAAAAGTTATTGGTTTTCTTTTCAACCCCAGATCCAAGTCAAAAATCATGGACGAGTGATCTGACACACCCACAGAAGCATACTTTATTCTCATTTTACCTTGTTCCATCAGTTTTCTATTTCCAAGGACCATGTCAATCCTCGACCATGATTGATGAGATTTAGAATAGCACGAGAATTCGCACCAATCCGGATTATATCTCCGCCAAACATCTATCCATTCCAATTCCATTAATAAATTTGAAAAAGCGGTATTATGGTATTTATATGTTGTCACTTTAATGGACTTTCTATCCATAGATGGTTCTAACATAGTATTATAATCCCCTATTGCCACCATAGGGTAGTTTTGTTTATTCACCAAATATTTATGAAGTATATATAATACCTCTGGTTTAAGGGGGGGTATATAAATATTTCCAAATTCCCATTCTTATCCCAGGTCATCTCATTTTTAATTTAATTTTTTGGTTTAAGTTTGAAAGACCATATAAATCAATGATTGAGAATGTAATATTAGGGCTATATCGGTTTATTTTATCCACACACGGACAGTTCCAAAATGTTAAAAAAAAATATTTGGGGGGGAAGGGGGGAGGCTATTGAATTTAAATAAAACAATATATAGGTGATCAGCACACCAATACACAGGGTAGTGTAACAATTTACCTTGAAATTAAGCATCAGGCCTCAGTTGCCTGTTTCTGTTTATTGTATCTCCACACAGTTGGAATTTTATTTTTGGGGATTTTTCTATTTATTTAAACCAGCATATAGGTGATCAGTACACCAACACACAGGGTAAGGCAACAATTTACCTGTGAGTGTTAGCTTGAAATTAAGCTTTAGGCCTCAATCGCACATTTCCATTTATTGTATTTCCACGCCGTTAGAATTAAATTTTTTGGGGGAGTTCAATCTCCACATGGTTGGAATTAACTTTTTTGGGCATTTGTTTAATTTAATTAAACCAGCATATAGGTGATCAGTACACACAGGGTAGGGCAACAATTTGCCTGTGAGTCCATTGCGGGAATCACGCTCTGAGTGTGAGTGTGATCCTCCGCTCTGGACTTGCAGTAGCGCACAGCATTATCATGATTTATAATGCTATGTGTCTCTGCATGGCCTTCTTTCCACAGAATCATAGTGACATAAAGCTGTCAGTACGATTCTGTAGAAATAAGGTCGTGCAGAGGCACATAGCATTATAAATCATGATAATGCCGTGCGCTCCTGCAAGTCCAGAGCAGAGGATAACAGTGCCATCACACACGAATCGTGATTCCCACAATGGACTCGCTCATGTGAAACAGCCCTTAGTGTGAAATTAAGCATCAGGCCTCAATCTCTCATTTCCATTTACCATATTTTTCGCCCTATAAGACGCCCCGACCCATAAGACGCACCTAGGTTTTTGAGGAGGAAAATAAGAAAAAAAATATTTTTAACCAAAAGGTGTGCTTTTGGTGGGCTTTGAACTAATGGTAGCCTGTGAATGACACTATTATGGGGGATCTGTGGATGACGCATGGTTATGGGGGATCTGTGGATGACACTTTTATGGGGGTCTGTGGATGACACTGTTATGGGGGTCTGTGGCTGACACTGTTATGAGCATCTGTGGATGGCACTGTTATGGGGGTCTGTGGATGGCACTGTTATGGGGGTCTGTGGATGGCACTGTTATGGGGGTCTGTGGATGGCACTGTTATGGGGGTCTGTGGCTGACACTGTTATGGGGTCTGTGGCTGACACTGCTATGGGGGCGTCTGTGGATAGCACTGTTATGGGGGCATCTGTGGATGGTATGACACTGCGATGGTGGGGATCTGTGGATGACAGATAAATAACATCTTATGCTATTTGTCATCCAGAGATCCCCCCCATAACAGTGTCAGCCACTGTGAATGACCCCCAATACAGGGGGTGGGGGCTGGCATCTACACTAGTTTTTTAATGGCAGCGGGGCCCAGTGCAGTCACTGTATTCTATTGCACCAGGCCCCGCTCACTGTACTAATCGTATCTACGGTAACTGCAGGCAATGTTTAACTATAAAATATGTTCAATCCAGCAGCTTGTACCTACGACCATAGCAGGCAGGAGGCAGGAAGCTGGGTGGACGGGCACTGGCAGCGTAACTCACTATGTCACGTGCCCGCGCCGCCTGCTTCATTCATAAAGTGGGCAGAGCAGGCACGTGACATAGGAAGTTACGCTGCCAGTGCCCGCCCGCCCGGCCTCCTGCCTCCTGCCTGCTACGGACGTAAGTACAGGCTGCTGGATTGAACATATTCTATAGTTAAATATTGCCTGCAGTTATATACGATTAGTACAGTGAGCGGGGCCCAGTGCAATAGAATACAGTGACTGCACTGGGCCCCGCTGCCATTACAAAACTAGATGCCGCCCCCAGCCCCTCCTCGCTGATACACTTCCGACCGCGCTGTGCAGCATGCGGTCGGCGGTGTATCAGTGTAAATGGCAGCATTCGCCTCATAAGACGCACTGCCATTTTTCTCCACTTTTGGGGGGGATTACGTGCGTCACCAATACACAGGGTAGGGCAACAAGCATCAGGCATCAGGCCTCAATCGTCCATTTCCATTTATTGTATTTCCACACGATTGGAATACATTTTTTTTTGGGGGGGGAGTTAATTTAATTAAACCAGCAAATAGGTGATCAGTACACCCACACACAGGATAGGGCAACAATTTACCTGTGAGTGTTAATGTGAAATTAAGCATCAGTCCTCAATTTACATTCCATATCCATTTCCGTTTACTGTATTTCCACATAGCTGGATTGGGACTTGTTAAATTTTATTAAACAGCAAATAGGTGATCAGTACACCAATACAAAGGGTAGGGCAACAATTTAACTGTGAGTGTTAACATGAAATTAAGTGCAGGGCCTTAATCATCCGTTTCTGTTTATTGTTTTTCCACATAGCTGGAATTAAATTTTTTGGGTGATTTGATAAATTTAATTAAAACAGCATATAGGTGATCAGTACACCAATAAACAGGGTAGTACAACAATTTACCTGTAAGTGATAACGTGAAATTAAGTGTCAGGCCTCAGTCATCGGTTTTTGTTTATTGTTTATCTCCATACTGAATATTATTATTTTTTTTAGAGGTTGTTCAATTGAATGAAACCAGGGCAGTGCACCAAATTATCTGTGTGTGATAACAAATTTAGGTCTAAATTTTTTTCCGTTTACTTTCACACTTTTCCAATCCAGTTTTCTTATTTGGGATGGGGGGGTTGAAATTGTTAAAACCGGCATATATGTGATTACTACCCTTCCAAGGGTTTCAAGCTAAAGACCCATAGTCAGAATGTGGGTAGTAGCAGCAGCAGCAATCTGGGCAGAAGTAATAGTAGGTCGCAGTTGTCCTTGCTGATTTTGGAAAGGTACAATTGTGGAGAAAGAGAATGAGATTGTGGATTGGATGGCTCAGTCCTCCTTTCAGTCGCAGCAGGATGACGTGGAGATGACGTCTGACACCGTACTGTGGAGCTAGGGATCACCTCCTGCTTCTCCTCACTGCAGCCCCAGAGAAGGTTTTCAGTGGACTCCTCTCAGTCTTCACTGCTCTTTCCTAGTGGAGTGCCTTCCTTTTTCCTAAGAAGAGGCAAGAAAAGCCCACAGTCTAGAGTATGTCCCTGTTGACAACTTGTGTGAGAGTAGCCAGTGTTTGTACTGTCCTGAGGATGAGGCTGTGGAGGACGATGCATAGCTGTGGTGGTGGTGGTAGTGGCACCTATAGCTAAGGTATTGGCATTGGGGGCAGAAACAGTGGCAGTCTAGGCAAATGCAGAGCAGGGAAGGGGGCCAGGAAACCCACCATGATATTCCACAATCTGATAGAAGCGGTATGGAAGGTGAGGACTCTGATGACGATTGTGTTCTGGACAGGACCTGGTTGCTGGATCTAGGTGTTGAGGAGGAGGCAACACCAGAGGCCACGTACTTCTCAAAAAACAGCCAGAGCCACTTCTGCTTAGGGATCTGGTGATGCTGCTGACGCTGTGGGTGGGTTAGGCTCAAAACGTTCCAGAGCTAAGCCAAGCTCAGTTGCCTCTAGCTCTGTGCAAGTATATTCCATCTGGCAGTTTTTCTCACCGCTGCCGAACGACAGAAGTATTGCCCTGTGCAAGCTGTGCAAGATCAAAATAAGACGTGGGCAGGCAAACACAAGTGTAGGCACCACAGCTCTATTGAACCACATGAAGCGACATCACCCTATCCGGTGGACAAGCAAAGGTGGCAGCCAGCTACTGCAACAGGAGTTCTCTCCTTCTCCTGGACCCCTTTGCGGCAGCCAGACCACAATCACAAGTAGTATGGTGTCTTTTATATTGTCATCATCCCTTTCTGCTACTTCCGCTCAGACTCCTCCTTTTCCTCCACCCCATCATCAGCCATCGATAAAGAAATGCGTGACCAGGAAATAACTCTACACGCCCAACAATCTGATGGTGTGCTAACTTATTTCCTTTCTGGACAAGTTGTTGGTGTTGCAGTTGCTGCCGTACCATTTAGTCAACTCTACTGCCTTTAGAGAGCTAATGGCGTGCGCTCAGCCTTGCTGGAAGATACCTATTGCATTATTTTGCCAAAAAGTCATCCCTGCCTTGTACCCTCATGTGGCAGACAACGTGAAATAATCCCTGCGATTCTCGCTGTGTGGCGAGGTTCACACCACAGTGAATAACTGAAGTAGCTCTTACGGGCAGGGGCAATACATGTCTTTCACGGCCAGTCAATGTTTTTTAGGCAGTGGTGATGCAGCACCCTGGCAACAAGATTTGGTCCTTTTGACCCCTCCAAGATTTTGTTGGCTTGGCCGACTAGGCCTAGTGCACTAGGCACTTATCGACCTCCTCTGACTCATCCTCAATGGACGCTCGCCTGTGCCCATCAACAACAGGGACACGGGGCACTGGCATTACCCCTTCTTCCTATCAAATGTGTCAAATTAAGCATTGCCACGCTGTGTTGTAGCTGATCTGCCTGGGCGAGAGTATCTGTATCTATGAGCAGTTGCTATAATACTGTATATCAAGCAGCAAACATCGGGCTGGCTGTCACCCTATCGACTCCAACTGGGCAAGGTGGTCGGCGACAATAGGTGCAACAACCTGGCCACCCTGAACCTTGGCGAAATAACACATGCTCTCTGCATGGCATATGTCATCAACCTAATGGTGTAACACTTTCTAAATAAGTACACTGGCTTGACTGGAATTCAACATTGCACATGCTAGAGAGTCTGCACGAGTGGTGGAAAGCCATGAATGATTTTGTCATGCACCAGACAGCCACGCCAGAATGGCGACCTGTATGCCCGCTTGCTTATGCAGTGATAGGCGTATCATTGATATCATGAATAGAGTTGAGGGGACACCTGGATGTTCAGGTTCGACGGGTTGGGCCGAACTTCACAAAAAAGTTTTGAGCACTAAAATGGCTGTAAAAATGTAATGGAAAGGGCTAGATGGCTGCAAATGGCATCAAAATGTGGTTAAGAGCATGGCAAGTGCTCTGCAAACAAATGTGGATAGGGAAATTACTTTAAATAACATAAAATACGTAAAAATAAAAAATATTAATCTTGATCTTGGAGGACGAGGTCCATATGGAGTAGGAGGTTGAGGAGGTGGTAGATGTGGCAGTGTAGGTGGAATCGGTGGTGGAGGAGGAGGTAGCCTACACTGCTTTTTGGTTTTAAATTTATTTTTATTTTTTAAATTAGGGTACACCCCAAAACATTGGGAAATACAACCTGTGATAACCCCCTCCAGTCGTGCTAAACACACGTTCAGACAATACACTGGCTGCAGGGTAGGCCAGCACCTCCAAGGGGTAAAGGGCAAGCTCAGGCCATGTGCCCAATTTGGAGACCCAGAAGTTGCAGGGGCTGACCCCTGTCAGTCAGTTCGTGTAGGCGTGTGCACACTTACTGCCCCACCATGTCACACGTTCCCGTGATGTTCACGATCCAATTTGATATCTGCTCTATCAACTTTCAACGTTCTTTTATGCGCCTACCATGGTGATCACGGGTGGCGGGGAATCAGGGTTCCACACCGGAGAGGGAGCGTGAGAAAGAGAGCGGAATTATGGGACAAATTATTAAAGCATAAAAGTGGGACAACTTTTTAAAGTTTAAGCATTGAATGAAAGGATGTGGCGCGCATTAATTAATGAAGAATTTATAAAATTTTATTCCCTGTCAACTATGCAGAGCAGGAGTTTCTATCCGGCAAAATTTGAAAAATGTCGCCTGACAATGTAATTGACGATTTTCTTTTATTTATGTTCCTGTCACCTATGTAGAGGTGCCCCAGTGACATCCACCATCCATTTAGATATCTTCTCTATCAACTTTCGATGTTCTTTTCTGAGCCTACCATGTTGATCACGGTTATCGGTGAATCAGGGTTCCACGCCGGAGAGGGAGTGTGAGAAAAAGAGACCAAATTTAAGGGAGATAAATTTATAAACAAATTTTGGGATCGAGCGGAAATATGGGAAAAGTTATTGAGGCGCAAATGTGGGACAAATTACAGAAGCCCAAATGTGGGCCAAAAGAGTAAAGCGGAAATATGGGAAAAGTTTTTGAGGCGGAAATTTGGGACAAATTACAGAAGCCCAAATGTGGGCCAAAAGAGTAAAGCGGAAATATGGGAAAAGTTATTGAGGCGCAAATGTGGGGCAAATTACAGAAGCCGAAATGTTGGCCAAAAGAGTAAAGCGGAAATGTGGGACAAATTATTGAAGTGCAAATGTGGTACAACTTGTTAAAGTTTAAGCATTGAATCAAAGGAGGTGGCGCGCATCAATTAAAGAAGAATTTCTGACATTTTATTCCCTGTTACCTATGCAGAGCAGGTTTTTTTTACGTCTAAAATTGTATAATGTCAACCCAAGAATGTAACAGAAAAATTACAGAAATGTATTAACCTGTCTACTTGGTAAAGCAGGGGTCTATGACAGAAAAAAATTGTTTATTGTCACCCGAAAATGTAAAAGAAAAATTATTGAAATTTATTAAGCTGTCAACTAGGTAGAGGAGGGGTATATTACACCCAAAAATTTGTGAATTTCACCAGAAAATGTAACTGCCAATTTTTAGATTTTTTAACCTGTCTAATAGGTATAGCAGTGGTACAGCACACCCAAAAATTGGTGAATTTCACCAGAAAATGTAACTGACAAAGTAGTGAAATGACATAAAATAAAATACGAACAAATAAAATTAAAAAAAATTGATTTATGAGGTGGAGTTCCATATGGAGTAGGAGTTTGAGGAGGCGGTGGACGCAGCGGTGGAGGAGGACGAGGTAGCCAACACTGGTTTTTGGTTTTAATTTAATTTTTTAAAATTAGGGTACACTCCAAAAGAGTGTGAAATATCCAAAATACAAGAATGAGCAATTCCGCTGCAGTATAACAATGGCTGGTTAAGGCAGGTATACATGTCTATTCTGCACAAGGTACGGACAAGTCCTGTGGGATCCATGCCTGGTTCATTTTAATGAACGTGAGTTTGTCCACATTGGCTGTGGACAGGCAGCTGCGCTTGTCTGTGATGACGCTCCCTGCCATGCTAAACACACATTCAGATAATACACTGGCTGCAGGGCAGGCCATCAGCTCCAAGGCGTAAAGGGCAAGCTCAGGCCATATGCCCAATTTGGAGACCCAGAAGTTGAAGGTGGCAGACCCGTCATTCAGTACGTGTAGGCGTGTGCACACATACTGCTCCTCCATCCCCGGAAGAAGCCAGATCTACTGGCGAAACGGCGTTGGGTCAGGAGTTGGCCGAGAGATCTTTGCACCATTCAGGGTATGTTTAATTGTGTTCCTTTGTGTTCCTTCCATCTTAAACCTCAGTCTCCACAATCGCCTCTGTTGCATTGTGTTTGGGGCGTTGCTGCTATGAGACTCTGAGGTATGCTCTTTTAGCTAGTATTCTTTTTCCCTGTATTTTTTTGCACTGATCTCCCGGCCTCTCCTTGGATCCTGCTCCTCATCTGTGTGTCCCGCCTCGTGCTGCCTGTTTTACAATACATGTATGTATTGTTTATATATATTTACAATAAAGCATGTTGGTGAAATTCTGCCTCCTGCTAAGACGTTCCATATCAGCTGGTGGTGCTGGTTGTGGCGTGCTGACAAAGCTTTTCCACATTTCGGCCATGCTAACCTTGCCTTCTGAGGTGCTGGCGGTGCCCCAGCTGCGTTGGCGACCTTTTCCTCTTCTTTTGCCTTCGCCTTGTGCCTCCACTGTGCCCCTGCTGTCAGGTGGGAATGCCACCAGCAGCGTGTCTACCAGCGTGCGCTTGTACTCGCGCATCTTACGATCACGCTCTATTGACGTAATTAAGGACGGTACGCTGTCCTTGTAACGGGGATCCAGCAGCGTGGCCACCCAGTAATCAGCACAAGTTAGAATGTGGGCAACTCGTTGGTCATTGCGGAGACACTGCAACATGTAATCGCTCATGTGTGCCAGGCTGCCCAGAGGCAATGAAAAGCTGTCCTCTGTGGGAGGTGTATCGTCTGTGTCCTCTGTATCCTCCCAGCCACGCATCAGTGATGGCCATGAGCTGGTCTGGGTGCCACCCTGCTGTGAACATGGTTCCTCCTCCTCCATCTCCTCCTCCTCATCCTCCACCTCGTCATCCTCCAGAACTGTGCCCTGGCTGGACAATTGAGCACTTGGCATTTGTGGGTGCAGGAACCCACCCTCGGAGCCACTTGTGAATGACTGGCCGGAAACCCTACTAAATGATCCCTCTTCCTCCTCCTCCTGTGCCACATCCTCTTCCATCATCGCCAGCAGCGTTTTTTCAAGGAGGCATAGAAGTGGGATAGTGACGCTGAGAACGGCGTTATCGGCTCTGGCCATGTTGGTGGAGTACTCGAAACAGGCCCAGTACTCGCATGGAGGCCCAGTCATTGGTGGTGAAGTGGTGCTGTTCCGCAGAGCGACTCACCCGTGCGTGCTTCAGCTGAAACTCCACTATCGCCTGCTGCTGCTCGCACAGTCTGGCCAGCATGTGCAAGGTGGAGTACCACCTTGTGGGCACGTCGCATATGAGGCGGTGAGCGGGAAGGCCAAAGTTACGCTGCAGCGCTGACAGGCGAGCAGCAGCAGGGTGAGAACGCCGAAAGCGCGCACAGACGGCCCGCACTTTATGCAGCAGCTCTGACATATTGGGGTAATTTTTAAGGAATCTCTGCACCACCAAATTCAGCACATGCGCCAGGCAAGGGATATGCGTCAAACCGGCTAGTCACAGAGCTGCTACGAGATTTCGCCCATTATCGCACACCACCAGGCCGGGCTTGAGGCTGACTGGCACATACCACTCATCGGTCTGTTGTTCAAGGCCCGTCCACAGCTGCTGTGCGGTGTGGCGTTTGTCCCCCAAACAGATAAGTTTTAAAACTGCCTGCTGTCGTTTACCCCTGGCTGTGCTGAAGTTGGTGGTGAAGGTGTTACGCTGACCGGATGAGGAGCTGGTAGAGGATGAGGAAGCAGAGTAGGAGGAGGAAGCAGCAGGAGGCAAACTGAAGCGCCCTGCAATCCTCGGTGGTGGAAAGACATGCGCCAAACTGCTATCCGCCTCAGGCCCAGCCGCCACTGCATTTACCCAGTGTGCTGTTATGGATATATAACATCCCTGATCGTGCTTACAGGTCCACGTATCCGTAGTGAGGTGCACCTTGCCACAGATGGCGTTGCGCAGTGCACACCTGATTTTGTCCCCTACTTGGTTGTGCAGGGATGGGATGGCTCGCCTGGAAAAGTTGTGGCAGCTGGGCACAACATACTGTGGGATAGCCACCGCCATAAGGTCTTTAAAACTATCCGTCTCCACCAGACAGAATGACAGCATTTCAAAGGCCAGTAATTTAGAAATGCTGGCATTCAGGGCTAGGGATCGCTGGTGGATAGGGGGGTACTTCCTCTTCCTCTCCAGCGTTTGGGATATGGAGAGCTGAACGCTTACGCTTCCGTGGGACATTGTGAAGATGCCTGGTGACCGAGGTGTTGGTGTTGCTGGAAGATCCTCTGTTTGCGGGGTGGCAGGTGACACTGTCACTCCAGAGGTGGATGTAGAGGCCGAAACTGCAGCAGAAGAGGAAGCAGGAGGAGCCAGAGACGTTTCTTGGTTTTTGAGGTGTCTACTCCACTGCAGCTTGTGCTTAGCACTTAAATGCCTGGTCATGCAGGTTGTGCTCAGATTGGGAACGTTTATGCCTCGCTTCAGGCTCTGATTGCACAGCGTGCAAACCACTCGTGTCTTGTCGTCAGCACATTGTCTGAAGAACTGCCACGCCAGGGAACTCCTTGGAGCTGGCTTTGGTGTGCTCGGTCACTTGCTGTGGTGGGCAGTAGCAGGCATACTGTCTAGAGGACGGCCGCTCCGCTTTTGCACCCTGCTCCCTCTTCTGCTGTGCTGGTGACTCTGTGCGACCACCGCCTCTTCCTCAGAACTACATAGGTCACTCGCATGACCTTGATTCCATGTGGGGTCGAGGACCTTATCGTCCTCCACATTATCTTCCACCCAGTCTTCACCCCTGCCCTCCTTGTTGGTCTCCACACTTTCGAAAGCCCCAGCAGTTGGCACTTGTGTTTCGTCATCATCCGAGACGTGCTGCGATGGTCCTCCCATGTACTCATCTTGAAAGATAAGTGGTTGTGCATCGGTGCACTCAATCTCTTCCACTTCTGGGGAAGGGCTAGGTGGATGGCCCTGGGAAACCCTGCTAACAGAGTCATCAAAAAGCAGAAGAGACTGCTGCATGACTTGGGGCTCAAAAACTGCTTGGCTGATTTGAGCGGGTGAGGTGAAACACTGATGGACATCGGCTGCAGGTGCCAACTCTGATCTTTCCGCAGGAGACTGGGTAGGAGACAATGTGAATGAACTGGAGCCACTGTCAGCAACCCAATCTACTATTGCCTGTACTTGTTCAGGCCTCACCATTCGTAGAGCCGCATTAGGCCTGACCAAAAACCGCTGCAGGTTCTGTCGCTTACTCGCACCTGAGGAAGGGGTTTCACTTGTGCGTGTAGCTGGCACAGATCGACCACGTCCTCTCCCTGCAACAGGAGCTCCACCAGCAGCACCACGACCTGGGCCACGTCCCTTATTTGACGCTCTCCTCATATTTCTCGAATTTAGGATCTTGCCCTAAATGGATGTTTAATTAACAGTAGAATAGAACGACAGTATGTACAGGGTGTATCTCACACGCCCTGAACCAGACTAGGCCTCAATTAAATTTTTTGCCCAAAATGGCTGTATTTCAAATACCTGAATAGAACCCCTGTATGTAAAGGGTGTATCTCACACGCCCTGACCCACACTAGGCCGCAATTAAAGATTTGTGCCCAAAATGGCTGTATTTCAAATAACTGAATAGAACACCTGTATATAAAGAGTGTATCTCAGACGCCCTGACCCACACTAGGCTGCAATTAAAGATTTGTGCACAAAATGGCTGTATTTCAAATACCTGAATAGAAGTCCTGTATTTAAAGGGTGTATCTCACATGCCCTGACCAACACTAGGCCGCAATTGAAGATTTCTGCCCAAAAATGGCTGTATTTCAAATACCTGAATAGAAGTCCTGTATTTAAAGGGTGTATCTCACATGCCCTGACCAACACTAGGCTGAAATTAAAGATTTCTGCCAACAATGGCTGTATTTCAAATACCTGAATAGAACCCCTGTATATACAGGGTGTATCTCACACGCCATGACCCACACTAGGCCACAATTAAAGATTTATGCCCAAAATGGCTGTATTTCAAATACCTGAATAGAAGCCCTGTATTTAAAGGGTGTATCTCACATGCCTTGACCCACACTAGGCCGCAATTGAAGATTTCTGCCCAAAAATGGCTGTATTTCAAATACCTGAATAGAAGCCCTGTATATACAGGGTGTATCTCACACGCCCTGACCCACACTAGGCCGCAATTAAAGATTTGTGCACAAAATGGCTGTATTTCAAATATCTGAATATAACCCAAATATATAAAGGGTGTATCTCACAATGACATCTGCAGCAAAGGCTGCCAAATATATTTTTTTGCCCAAACAGGTGTTTGTTTAATAACTGAATATGACAGCAGTATATAACCCTGGCACTTCAAACGTCTTGATGCTGCAAGGGCGCAACAGTTGTGTTTTTTGCCCAAAAAAGGGTGTTTTATTAATAGAAGAATAAAACGCCTGTATATACAGGGGTGTATCTCACACGCCCTGACCCACACTAGGCCGCAATTAAAGATTTATGCCCAAAATGGCTGTATTTCAAATATCTGAATAGAACCCAATATATAAAGGGTGTGTCTCACAATGACATCTGCAGCAAAGGCTGCCAAATATTATTTTTTTTGCCCAAACGGGTGTTTGTTTAATAACTGAATATGACAGCAGTACATAACCCTGGAATTTCAAACGTCTTGATGCTGCAAGGGCGCAACAATTGTGTATTTTGCCCAAAAAAGGGTGTTTTATTAATAGAAGAATATAACCCCTGTATATACAGGGTGTATCTCACATGCCCTGACCCACACTAGGCCACAATTAAAGATTTATGCCCAAAATGGCTGTATTTCAAATAACGGAATATAACCCAAATATATAAAGGGTCTATCTCACAATGACATCTGCAGCAAAGGCTGCCAAATATATTTTTTTTGCCCAAACGGGTGTTTGTTTAATAACTGAATATGACAGCAGTATATAACCCTGGAATTTCAAACGTCTTGATGCTGCAAGGGCGCAACAATTGTGTATTTTGCCCAAAAAAGGGTGTTTTATTAATAGAAGAATATAACCCCTGTATATAAAGGGTGTATCTCACACCCCCTGACCCACACTAGGCTGCAATTAAAGATTTGTGCTAAAAATGGGTATTTGATTAATAACTGAATATGACAGCAGTACAGGTGAAACTTGAAAAATTTGAATATCGTGCAAAAGTCCATTTATTTCAGTAATGCAAATTAAAAGGAATTGCATTAATGCAGCTTAAAATTAGAATTTTGTGAAAAGGTTCAATATTCTAGGCCCAAAGTGTCACACTCTAGTCAGCAAATTAATCCATACCCCCTGAGCAAAGGGTACCTCAAAATTATGACTTTGGGGTTTCATAAGCTATAAGCCATAATCATCCAAATTATAACAAATAAAGGCTTGAAATATCTTGCTTTGTATGTAATGAGTCTATCTCATATGTTATGTAATTTTTCGAGTTTCACCTGTATATAACCCTGGAATTTCAAACGTCTTGATGCTGCAAGGCCAGAAAAATTGTGTATTTTGGCAAAAAAGTGTGTTTTTTAAAAACCCAGAAAATTATGGCTGTATTTCTAGCTCAAATTGCACACTGACTAATCCTGCAAATGCACCAGATTTTGTATATTGCCAAAAAAGGGTGATTTTTTTACAACCAGATTATTAGTGCTGTTTTTCAAGCTTGGATTTCAATGTCACAAAAGCTCAGATGAAGAAGCCTTGCGTGAAACGTACGTCGGGGTTGCTGGAGCACTACACAGGTACTTTGTCCATGGCTTTACAATGAACTACTCAGCTTCTGCTATCTATGCACTCTGATATATTTGCACTTTGCACTTTATATGCATATTTTGGTCATTATACATGATACCTTTACCTAGCCTCTATAGCTTTGCCTGACTATATGTATTCCTGAAATCCTATTTGGCCCATACGCACATTGTGCTATATTTATATACCCATTGTTTGGATTTATTTGCCATTTCAGGTATTAGTTGTGCTCCGTGTCATTCTGTGTGCTCATTTTCCACCATCTACTGTTTTCTATGTGTTTTTACTGTGATTTTTCTCACATGGAGACACTAATAAAATTTATATATTCATAATATTACTGAGTGCGAGCCCTATTTCTCTTTCTTTGGCGTTCTACTATACGTGCTGGCTCTGCACGGGTACTCACTTCCGTGAGTCATTCATTATTGGTGTTTATCCTCTCCCTACACTAGTAACAGCAGAGTGATGTGCAGCGCTACGTGACTCCAGCTTATATAGAGGCCGGGTCACATGCTACACTGGCCAATCACAGCCATGCCATTAGTAGGCATGGCTGTGATGGCTTCTAAGGGCACACAGTTAAACGCTTATTGATTGGCTGCTCTGCAGCCTTTCAGAAAGCACCGAACCCGAACCCGAACTTTTACTGAAATGTTCGGGTTCGGGTCCAGGGTCCAAAAATCCAAAAGTTCGGTACGAACCCGAACTTTACAGTTCGGGTTCGCTCAACCCTAATCATTAAGTCTGATGATTACTGGATAGTCATGCTTTTAGATCATAATTATCAAGACAAAATGAGGGAATGTTTTCCTTTCTCAGAAAGGGAGGACAAATTACTTTATTACCAGAAAACACAGTGTAGGCAGCCTGCCACAGTTCATAGTGAGCAAACGCTTGCCGCTAGTGTGTCTGAAAGGGAGACCCCACTCTGCCACCCACAAAGTCACCCCCTCTCCCATTGCCATTTCAGTCTCCCTAACATGATAGAGCAGTGTTTCCATGTGCCACACCAGGCTGAGGCCAGTCAGCAAATCGTCAGCTTCCGTGTCAGCTCCCAGGTTCAGGCCTACCTAAACTCTGGCCAGTCTCAGAAGCATACCCTGTTCCCTAACCCCATGGATTTTTGGGCAGGCAGGTTGGAACAGTGGCCTGCTCTCATTTTTTTTCTTTCCCAGCCTCCAGTATCATTTCAAAAAGGGTTTTCAGCACTGCAGGGGCTGTGGTGACACCTAAATGGACCAAGTTGTCCTCCGCCAGTGTTAAAAAAAAACAACTTTTGTCAAAATGAATTAAGCCTGGAATGCGGAGAATTTTCACACTGCCTGTTGCTGGAGTCCTCTCCTGCATAACGGAAACCGGACGGATCCGTTATGCAGGCCATAGACTTCTATTATGACGGAATGAATAACGAAATGCCTCTAATGTTGCACGTTTACTGGTGTTTGGGATTGTTGTCTTGTTAGAACACCCATTTCAAGGGAATTTCCTCTTCAGCATAAGGCAGTATTCTGATGTATTCAAACTGATCCATGATCCCTGGTATGCGATAAATAGGTAGTATGAGAAACATCCCCATATCATGATGCTTGCGCCACCATGCTTCACTGTCTTCACAGTGTACTGTGGCTTGAATTCAGTGTTTGGGGGTCGTCTGACAAACTGTCTCCAGCCACTAGACCCATAAAGAACAATCTTACTTTCATCAGTCCACAAAATATTGCGCCATTTCTCTTTAGGCCAGTCAATGTGCTCTTTGGCAAATTGTAACCTCTTCAGCACATGTCTTTTTTTCAACAGTGGGACTTTGCGGGGGCTTCTTGCAGATAGCTTGGCTTCACATAGGCGTCTTCTAATTGTAACAGTACTCACAGGTAACTTTAGACCTTCTTTGATCTTCCTGGAGCTGATTGTTGGCTGAGTCCTTGCCATTTTGGCTATTCTTCTATCCATTCGAATGGTAGTTTTTCGCTTTCTTCCACGTCTTTCAGGTTTTGGTTGCCATTTTAAAGCATTTGCAATCATTTTAGCTGAGCAGTCTATTATTTTCTGCACTTCTTTATATGTTTTACCATGTCCAATCAACTTTTAATCAAGGTACACTGTTTGTCGGGACAATGTCTGGAACAACCTATTTTCCTCTGAATTTCATAGAGAAATGCACTATAACCAGCATGTACAACATGTGCTGCCTTCCTTCCTTAAATAAAGGCAATAATTGCCACCTGTTTTTCAAAGCATGAATGACCTCACTAATTGAACTTCACACTGCTTTTATTTTGAACATGCCCCTTTCAATAAGTGATTGAATTACAGAGAATCAGCAGCATGCATGGCATAACAGTTGGGTCTGTTGGATTTCTATTACTCTACTATACCTGCTAGTAAATTATTTGCCATGTAAAAATATAATTTCTAACAAAAACAGTGATTGATCAGGTTAGTGATGTCTGACTGCTATTATTTTGAACACAACTGTATATCACACCCCTGCCTCAATCAGTTTTTTTGTGGGGCAACTGGTATATCAAACCAGTTGAAATTATTTGTTCCAATAGCGTTTGTCCCTCTGTATATCTGGGGTATCTCAGCACAACCGCACACAAGTCCTGCAAATTACAAATGCACTATACGGAAAGTATATTCTAGGTATATCACACACCTGCCTCAATCAGTTTTTTTGTGGGGCAACTGGTATATCACACCAGTTGCAATTAGTTGTTCCAATAGCATTTGTCCCTCTGTGTAGCTGCGGTATCTCAGCAGAACCGCACACAACTGCTGCACAATACAAATGCACTATAATATACTTTCTATGTTAGAAAGTATATTACAAGTATATCACACCCCTCAGTATGTCACACCTATCAATAGTACACCTATACCAGTCCTTAAAAGGACTTTTGTGGCCCTATTAGCTAGCGTTTGGTGTCCCTAACAGCCTGTCCACACAGCAACCTCCCCCTAAACTGGCAAAAGACTGAATGTAAAATGGCAGCCAGATCAGGTTTATTTATAGGGTAGGGGTGTGTCCATGTGCTGAAACGTCTCAATTGGCTGTCCTATCCCGCCTGATGGATGTGTCATGGGTCAAAGTTCGGCGCTATGCAAAAAAATATGGCGTGTGCGAATATCGCCATATGTTCGCAAAGTTTGCCGCGAAATGACCACCGGGCAAACCACAAGGCCATCTCTACATATACAATTTAAATTAGTTATTGGGTTATGTTCATGCCAGAAATATGGCTTATTGTAAATGTTAATGTTTGTATGCTTGTTTAAAAATTAAGTAAATAAAAATGACCATACTCCTTCGTACAGAGCTCTCAATCTCAGAGAATACATAGCTGTTCCATTACTTCAAGCTGACTGGAATATTGCACAATATGAAACAAACAAGTTTCCAACATATGTTTCCTATTAAACTCTCAACTACTGCCAGAACCATTGTCCACGTGCAGAGGTTATGACCAGAGTGCTCTAATGAACCAGACATTTAACTTTACTAAGATCTATATCGATTCACACTCTTTTGGATTTCCAAGTAAATATTTCATGAAAACTAAATATTCCCCTCTGCCTGTGAACGTCATAACATCATAACCATCCTGGAATTACTCCAAAAGGAACATAAAGCCTTGCCTCTCTTAATGTTACACATAGACAAGCACTGGGGAAGACAGGAAAAACAAGTTCTACTCATTGTCATTCAGAGCAGAGAATCACTTATGCACTGAAACATTACCTCATCCTATTCTAGAGGAGCATATTCAATGGAACACTGAGGAAAACGTCTATTCATGCCAATACAGACTGACCTAAAAATGAAACAAAAAGTTTACTTTTGTTACTTTAAGTACATTTAAGTTTTATATTCATCCATAGACAAAGATAGATAGATAAGATTAGATAGATAATAGATAGATAGATAGATAGATAGATAGATAAGATTAGATAGATAGATAGATAGATAGATAGATAGATAGATCTGCCTTATGCTGCCTTATGCTGAAGAGGAAATTCCCTTGAAATGGGTGTTCTAACAAGACAATAATCCCAAACACCAGTAAACGTGCAACATCTTGGTTCCAGACCAACAAGATTGACATTATGGAGTGACCAGCCCAATCCCCGGATCTTAATCCAATAGAAAACTTGTGGGGTGATATAAAAAAAGCAGTTTCTGAGGCAAAACCAAGAAATAGAGAAGAACTGTGGAATGTAGTCCAATCATCCTGGCCTGGAATACCTGCTCACAGGTGCCAGAAGTTGGTTGACTCCATGCAACACAGATGTACAGCAGTTCTCAGAAACAGTGGCTATACAACTAAATATTAGTTAAGTGATTCAAAGGAAAGCAAAATATTAAAAAAAATTCCGTATATAGTGAATGTTTGAGTTTGTAAAGAAGAATACAAACACTGCTATTTTTTTGAACAGTCTAATATTCACTTTTCTTCATTTTTTTTTATAGGAACAACACAAATTTGATATATTTTTCTTCATGTTTTGATTTAGAATAGAATGTGTAGTGTTCCCAATGCATTTGTGTGCATGGAAATAGAAGCTATTAGAAGGATTTTGAGCTTTATTCACTTTTTTAAACACACTGCTATTATTTTGAACACAACTGTACCTACACTGCCTGTCCAAAAAAAAGAGGTCACACACTCTAATATTTCGTTGGACTGCCTTTAGCTTTGATTACGGCGCTGTGGCATTGTTTTGATAAGCTTCTGCAATATCACAAGATTTATTTCCATCCAGTGTTGCATTAATTTTTCACCAAGATCTTGCATTGATGATGGTAGAGTCTGACCGCTGCGCAAAACCTTCTCATGCACATTCCAAATATTCTCAATAGGGTTAAGGTCTGGACCCTGTGGCGGCCAATCCATGTGTGGAAATGATGTCTCATGGTCCTGTGACGCTTCGCAATCTCGGCAATACGAATAAATCACTAATGCATCATGTTCTAAAATCACAGAATGGCCAGAGCCCTCTCCTGCACACAAAGAGTTAAAACTTTCCGTTACAGCTCACAGAGCAGAGGTTAATTAGCAAACCCTGGCCAAATATTCCTACTGACCCCCTGTCAGGTTATACGTCCATCAATCTGATATCATCATGAAAAAACCTCATAAACGGGCCTTCTCTCTAGTCTGAGCACAGCATAAGTTTTCACACTCCTTAAGCCTGGTCAGACCTTCAAAAGAGAAGGAGAGATCCTTATCACACAGCTGGTTGGTACAAGAAGGAAGATGACCTTAAGGTCACCTGAGTCACCTCCAATCCATAGACTTCATATTTTTCCCATCTTTCCTTCATATTTCCTGGGTTAGGATAATACAAAATGGACAATCTCTTCAGAAAATGTTTTGGTTCTTCTAACACACCTTCCAGGAAATCCACAAGTCAATTGGAAATTCCCGCTCTGAGATATAACGGTTCTCAGGCATCCTGTATTTTCTTCTAGTCATATTTGGTATCAGATGATGCGTAAAATTGTCCTGATTATAAATATGAACTTTATTTCTTAAACTGGCAAAGCCAAGATTCTGCCAGATTTTCTCCCTCTCAGGGCAAGAACTACCCCTCTTCCAATTACTCAGGGCTGGGCTTGTACGTATCATAGCCACTCCCAGCTACAGAGTGGGTAAAACACAATGACCCACTCAGGTCCTGGTCCTTCACCTACCATCTGAAGTTGATTAACATCACGACTGCCTGCTGGACACATCTTGGATTATTCCTTGCAAAGACTTTATCTTTTACTGGACCCTACTACGGTAATTCTGAACTTACAGACATTCTACTTCTTTCCATCTCTTACCTATTTCCATCCAACCAATCTGTTCGACTGGAAGGTATATTTACCTGTCAGTTTTAATGTATATTTTTGTGTTAAAATAAAACTAACGATTTAATCGTTCCAGTTTTTCCCTTGTTACCTGATTATCTGGTCTATGCTAAGAACTCTGTCCTCAGAGGAGACATACTACCCGCATTTGTCATATTTCTTAATTGGTTAACTAGGTTGCAAATAACTGTTTCGTCCCTTTAGGATTAGCTAGCCGGGGTCTACGAAGAGTGGTGGCAGCAAATTAATTTGATTTCCAGCGCGAAATTGAAGATATTCCTAGTTTTAATGAAGGAAAATATAGATTTTATGAAAGACAGGAGACTCCATTATGCTTAAGAAGAGCTTTCTTTTTTACTCCTAGATGCAAACAGTTAACAATGTAAAACAGAAAAATTTACATAACATATGTAAATCAGTGTTCACAAACTGCCAATCAACAGGCAGCATAGGTCATATAAGGTCTAATCAATCATGTGAACGTCCTTCTTTCTTGATGAGATGGTGAAGGATAACAGGATGCATGAAGAAAACATAAACATCCATGGTAATAACACTATTTGGAGATTGTAGTAGGATTTGATGACCCGTTGAAGAACAGCCATGAGGATGAAAGATGTTTCAGACTAATAGAGAGGAGACAAAAACAATAAAAACAAGGGTCGGGTCAGTAGGGTGGGATAATGTTCGTCTCCTGTCTTTCATAAAATCTATATTTTCCTTTATTAAAACTAGGAAAATCAATTTTATATCAAGGCAGGAGACTCCATTATGCAAGTTCAAAGTTGTGTCCACCCCTGCTAAGGATATAGTTCCAGAAACCCATCTAGCTAGGGTTGCCAATGACACTGGTAGATGGGGTCTGCAATATGAAATGAGGAGTTGGGATACAAATGGACTCATTAGAGGTAAAGTTCTATGTTCATAGGATCATAGGCACCTGACCACACAAAGCTTTTCTTGTAGAGGGAAAGCGGGGTAGAAAACAGAAGAGATATTATTTTTGGTACGACGGACAATAGAAAACTGAACTCCTTGTGGTTGAAATTTTCTACGAGATATGTTTAAAGCTCGGACGTTCAAAACACGTTTAAAAGATATTAGACATAACAACATGGTTAACTTAAAGGACAATAACTTCAGAGGAAGAAGATCATTATCTTCCCAAGTTAAAAAATAGGTCCAGCACCAAGTTAACGTCCCAAGTAAAGTGATATTTTGGATTGGGAGGCCTTCGAAGTGTAATGCCCTTCAAAAGTTTGCAAAAGGATGTTTGCCTGGATAGGTGCATGATAGGTGCATGATAGAAAGAGATTGCCTATCGGTAGACATTAATAGTCCGATATGCCTTCCCTGCGTCGAAAGTATCAGAAAGGAAGTTTATAATATGGTTTAGGGGTGCACATACGGGATCCAATGTCTGTTGACCACACTAATCAGACCAAATCTTCCATGCTGATCTGTAAGATGATCGTCAGAGAGGATGTTGCTAGCTGACTGTGAAATTCCGGAATCAAGTCCTGCTGGCATGAAATGAACCAGGCTACTAGAGACGAAAGATCCGATAGAATTAGAGGATGTTGATGTCCGGTCGGGTCTACAAGGATCGACAGATGAATCGGAAGGATTTGGGGATAATCTATAGTCATTGCCAGAACCTGGGGGAACCAGGTCTGAGTTGGCCAGAGTGGGGTTATTAACACCAGAGTTGCTTGTTGAGACATGGTTAGGAGAATCCTTGAGATGAGAGTGAACGGAGGGAAAGCGTAAAGGACCTCCCTAGGCCACAGTTGTGTCAGGGCATTGGTGCCTAGAGATCCTGGATCAGGGCGCCAGCTGAAGATCCGAGGTAGCTGACAGTTGAGGCGAGATGCGAAAAGGTCCATATATAGTGGACCCCAGAGAGAATTGATCTGATGGAAGATGGTGGGATCTAATCTCCAGTCGCTGGTGTCCGATAGAAATGGGGAATTTCAATCCGCAATAGTATTGGACAAACCCGGAAGGTACTCTGCCTTCAAAATTAGTCTAGACAGAAATGCCAAAAATCTTTGGCAATATTGGCTAGAATCTCCGATCTGGTTCCTCCTAAGCGGTTGATATACTGTACCGCCGCTATATTGTACATCCGAAGAAGGACACAATAATGGGATTTGTCCTTTGTGAAGCTTTTGAGGGCAGAAAATCCCGCCAAGAGCTCTAGGCAATTGATGTGAAGGGAAGTTTCTTCTGCGGACCATTTTCCTCCGGTGGAACGGGAGCTGCACCGAGCACCCCAACCAAGTCGACTGGCGTCCGACTCGCTAATTAGGTCTGGGGTACAATTTAATATGGTCTTGCTGTTCCAGTCTTGGATGTGTTTCAGCCACCACAGGAGCTCGTCCCTGGTATCCGGAGTTAGAGTTACCTCGTCTGAGTTACCCAACCCTTCCATCAGATGTCGAGATTTCAAACGTTGTAGAGCTTTGTAGTGGAGGGGAGCAGGAAAAATCGCTTGAATTGAGGCAGAGAGTAGGCCTACAATCCGAGCAATGGTTCGGAGAGACACTAAATTCTTGTTGAGGACGGACCGAATTTATTTCCTGATAGTCTTTAATTTCCTGGACGGAAGGCTCATTGTAGCAGATTGAGTATCCACTAGAGACCATAGAAACTCCATTTGTCTCGATGGGGTTAGAATGGATTTCTCGTGGTTGATCAAAAACCCCAGGTTGGTTAAAAGAGTTAATGTCCAGTGGATGTGAAGGAGAATTAATGAGTGATACTGAGCCATGATGAGGATGTCGTCTAGGTAAATGATGAGACGTACACCCCGAGTCCAGAGAGTTGCTATCAATGGTTTTAAGAGTTTCTTAGGCTGCTAAATTGGTATTTGTGACCTTCCCATAGAAATTGGAGGTAGGGTTGAGACATGGGGTGCATAGGCACCGTGAGATAGGCGTCTTTCAGGTCTATTTTTGCGAGCCAATCTTTTTGTAAAAGTAGATCCCTCAGTAAATGGATACCTTCCATTTTGAAATGTCAGTAGAAGACATAATTAATGAGGGTCTTCAAGTTGATGACAGGTCTGTGGCCGCCATCTCTCTTTTTCACCAACAAGACGTTGCTCAGGAAACCCGGTGATTTTACGGGTATTTTGACTAATGCACCCTTGGAACATAGTTATTTGATTTATAGTTGTATCAGACCTTGATATGTCTGTGAGAATATTATAGGATGAGGAAGCTGTGTTTGTATTGGTTGACAGAGAAAATCGATTTGATAACCTCTCACAGTGTTTAGGATCCATGCGTCTGCTGAGATCATAGCCCAGACGTGGATAAAATGTCTTATTTGACCTCCAAAGGGAATGTGGGAAGAATACGGAAGAAGATCTCTTACCTGCAGAGGATCTTGATCTTGGAAATCCTCTATTGCCTCTGGAACGCCATGGTCTTCCAATTGTAGGGAAGAAAGGAGTGGTGGAGTAGGAGGTGGTTGGGAAGATAGGATGTTCTGGCCAAGGAGAGGGAGGGCCTCTGTAATATTGTACCTCCTGGGACACCTGGCTGGGAAATTGGCCCCTCCGTTTCCCAGCCCTTGTAAAAACACGGCCTTGGAAGACCCGTTTTGTCTGGGCCTTTTCTAGGGATGAAAAGAATCCTACGTATTTACTTATGTCCTTCACAAAGGAATCTCCGAAGAGTAAGCCTTCTGGGGATGGGATATTGTCTGAAGCGGCCAGGTGTACTAGCTGCGGGTCTAGCCACATAAGGATAAACCTCTTTCTTTCCATGCAAATGGGTGCGTTGGTATTGCCCACTAAACATACTGCCCTCTGGGCCCAACGATAGGTCCACCGGATTTCCAGAGGTAGAGTTGGGTCTATTTCAGTATCTGCAATTTTGTGCGGAAGCGTGGGCCTAGGTCATTCAGAACGCAGCTTACTTCTAGATTTCTTGTCTAATGGTTTCTTAAGCCATAATGAAACAAATTTGGATACTTGAGGTTGTGGTACCCACTCACCTGACCGAGGATGTTTGATCATCCCAGGGTCAAAGAAAGGGGTACCCAACCCATCCAAGATAAGGGATGAAGAACTTTCCTCTTCTCCCAAAATTTCATCTCCCTCATCGAAAACATCCTCATACAGGGACATATGATCAATGTCTGAATTATCAGCCTCATCTAAGGAGGACTCAGAAGGGGAAGAGTCATATGAGTCTGGCTTAACTCTCAAAGCCTTAGAAGCCCACTTCATGTTGAAAACCTCAGGGGCGGAGGGTTCAATATTGACTGCTTTAGCAGCGGTAATTGTGCTTTTTGAAAAAGCTTTAGAAGTATCCTGATCCCTTTTTGTATGTAATTTCTGCAATTTCGTAGGGGTGGGATCGGTAACAAAGCGCCTTTTCTGAGCGGCTTTACCCCTATTAATACTTTCCGCTAAACGGGAAGTGGATTCCTCCGTAGACCAAAATTGGTCGAAAGGGGTAGCAGGTTCTTTAGGAGACTGCATGGTTTGGCCATTGGTGATAGCCATGGCTACAGATTGTGCAATCGCCTCTTGTAATGAAGATATGGCAGAATTGACCGCACATTGAACAGATTTTGTCAGTGAATTATTAACCATGGACTGTAGGATTTCTTCTTCCACTATGACTGAACCTGGTCCCAGGTATTTTATTGGTATCCTCAGCAGACATGGTAATGGTAAGTACAGTAAATGGAAAATTAATCAGGAATATAATAAAATTTATATCATGAATTAAAGAATAATATATATACAGTACAGACCAAAAGTTTGGACACACCTTCTCAAATCAACGGGGCCAATAGCGCACGAACGGGGGGGTCTTTGAAAAAAAAAAATGCCATGGCATCAGTGGTAGCCGCCCTATAAGGTAAGACCATAATTAGACTAGGGCTAAACTGATAAAAGATCCTCTAGTCCAAGTCCAAGAGCCTGCACAACACTGAAACTGTAACTCTAAGAAATAAAAGTCATGGAATTATGGAAATCACAGGATTGATAAACATGTTAATAATATTAAAATAATAAAAAATGGAGACAAAATATTCAACACATTATTATTAGAGATGTCGCGAACATAAAATTTTCCATTCGCGAATGGCGAACGCGAATTTCTGCAAGTGTGCGCGAACGGGCTAACTGGGCGAACCGCCATAGACTTCAATAGGCAGGCGAATTTTAAAACCCACAGGGACTCTTTCTAGCCACAGTAGTGATGGAAAAGTTGTTTCAAGGGGACTAACGCCTGGACTGTGGCATGCCGGAGGGGGATCCATGGCAAAACTCCCATGGAAAATTACATAGTTGACGCAGAGTTGGGTTTTAATCCATAAAGGGCATAAATCACCTAACAATCCTAAATTGTTTTGAACAACGTGGTTTAAAACATCCAGTGTGTGTATACGATCAGGTATGATGTTGTATCGATCAGGTAGTGTAAGGGTTACATAAATCACAGAAAAAATGCACCAAACGGATATGCCACTGACTATACTGGCTAGTCATAAATGCAGATATTAAAAGCTGAGACTTTTGCCAATATATTCCTGTCAGGAAAATATCGGAGCCCATCATGCACCACGTCACGGTCACTCAGCATGGCAAGGGGTCCTACCACTACGCTAACTATGGTGTGAACAAGGTCTGAAGGTGATGTAATACAGCTCACAGCCAAGCTTCCACACAGCCGCCTAGCAGGACAACTAGTGCAATGTGAACAAAGCAAGACTGTAAGCCACACCCATATCAGACCATGTGATGGAGGTTACCAGGTGCAAAAGAGTGTTTGAATGCCAGGTAAAGGCACATACACTACATATAAAACAGGACACAAACACAGAAATATAGTGGCAATTCTGGGGGAGCTGCTCAACCCCTAACACTGTAGCGTGTTTTTCATTGGGGGAGCAGCCCCACCGCATGTGGACCGCAGCAAACGACTATCCCCAGCAGAAAAATGCATACAATGGAGGATGTCGGCGCGGTCCACATGCACCACAAAGGCATCCTACACAAAACGGAGCATTGTGCGGATGAAAATATAATCATATAAATCACAGAAAAAATGCACCAAACGGATATGCCACTGACTACACTGGCTAGTCATAAATGCAGATATTAAAAGCTGAGACTTTTGCCAATATATTCCTGTCAGGAAAATATCGGAGCCCATCATGCACTAGTTGTCCTGCTAGGCGGTTGTGTGGAAGCTTGACTGTGAGCTGGATTACATCACCTTCAGACCTTGTTCACACCATAGTTAGCTTAGTGGTAGGACCCCTTGCCATGCTGAGTGACCGTGACGTGGTTCATGATGGGCTCCGATATTTTCCTGACAGGACTATATTGGCAAAAGTCTCAGCTTTTAATATCTGCATTTATGACTAGCCAGTATAGTCAGTGGTATATCCGTTTGGTGCATTTTTTCTGTGATTTATATGATTATATTTTCATCCGCGCAATGCTCCGTTTTGTGTAGGATGCCTTTGTGGTGCATGTGGACCACGCCGACATCCTCCATTGTATGCATTTTTTTGCTGGGGATAGTCGTTTGCTGCGGTCCACATGCGGTGGGGCTGCTCCCCCAATGAAAAACACGCTACAGTGTTAGGGGTTGAGCAGCTCCCCCAGAATTGCCACTATATTTCTGTGTTTGTGTAGTGTAAGGGTTACGCCCGCTTCACAGACATTGACAGACCAAACTCCCCTTTTAATGCACCGCAAACAACCGCAAACAGTCCATTTGCCCAACCGCAAACTCCCCATTTACACAAGGTTGGATACCAAGCTAGCCATGTCCCGTTGATGTCATTGAAGGTTTCTTCCTCCACCCAGCCATGTACAATACCAAGGGTCCCCGAAAGGTGAATTGAATAGATTTTTCGAACGGGGAGAAGGTTAAAAAAACGCTGGCTCCCTCCCCTTTGTTTGAATCCACAGTCACTGCGTCTGCGCCGTGCAATTTACTCTCACACCCGATATGAGTGGTATTTTCTGTAGTTCTCTCTTTTCATCAGTTTAATCCCTGTTACGTCTCCAGGGGGCACTAAATTGATCGCCAATATATATTCGCTGTGTAGGGGCAGCGTCTTACTTGGTTGCTTTCTAGTTGTCTCCTGACGAACCTTATCCTTAAGGGGAAACACGTCGAGACTAGAACCATCTATGTTGACAATCATTGTGTAGTGATTATATTGAACGACCCGGGCATCCATAAGGGTCTATTTGTGTTGTAGGGGTGCTTTAAGGACAGATAGATTAGGCACGGGGACAGAGTGCTCCCACCATCTGGGTGCATCTCTGGGCAGAGAATAGTTAAGGGATACCCTAGGGATACACTAGGGACCCCTTTGGCCCTGCCCCCACTCCGTCACCTATATACATCCTTCGGTCCTGGTTTAAGCCCCCCATTGTCTGTCTGTCTGTTTGTATATTAGTCCCCGTGTTTAACTAGTTCATTGTTACTTTTTAGTATTTTCTATTAAAAGTTAGATTTTAGGTGGTTGACCTCTGTGATATTTAAGTTTGTACACAACTACCAATTACGTATTTTTCACCGCTGTGTATTTTCTGTAGTTCTCTCTTCTCATCAGTTTAATCCCTGTTACGTCCCCAATCTGGGGTCCATTTATTAAATAGATTTTTCGAATGGGGAGATGGTTAAAAAAAACGCTGGCTCCCTCCCCTTTGTTTGAATCCACGACACGGTCACTGCGTCTGCTCCGTGCAATTTACTCTCACACCCGATATGAATGGTATTTTCTGTAGTTCTCTCTTCTCATCAGTTTAATCCCTGTTACGTCCCCAATCTGGGGTCCATTTATTAAATTGATTTTTTGAACGGGGATATGGTTAAAAAAACGCTGGCTCCCTCCCCTTTGTTTGAATCCACACCACGGTCACTGCGTCTGCGCCGTGCAATTTACTCTCACACCCGATATGAGTGGTATTCTCTGTAGTACTATTCTCATCAGTTTAATCCCTGTTACGTCTCATATCAGGGATTGCCTTTTGTGAAAAAATTTTTAGGCCGGGTACCTTCGACTGCCTTCACAGTGACAGACCAAACTCTGATACACCAAAATGAATTGATTTTAGGAACCGGGAGATGGAAAAAGCAGCTTGGTCGGTCCTCTTACTCCCAAGTTGGGGCACTGCGCGTGCACGGAGCAATGTGCTGTGACACCCTATATGAGTGGTGTCTTAACTAGTACTATTCCTATCAGTTTAATCCCTGTTATGTCCCCTATCCGGGGACGTGTGTAGAATTGATTAACCATTGTCAAATTAACAAACCATTACGATATCCTGCAATAATTTTGTTCTGAGCTTTGTACTTGCTTTTGGAATTGATGGGGATTTTTTAAATTGTCTGCATTATTTCTAATAAACTATTAAGAGACTTTATTATGATTTTTTTTATTTTATGTATTAAAAACCCATACAACTTAAAAATTTCTATGAAAAATTATCCAGCCAATCGCTTTTGGTCTGATCATAATGAAGCAGCAGCCTTATCATCTGGGGTGTGGCAACATTGCCAACACACTCATAGAGGTGATGATCGCTTCATTGTGATATGCAAGCCCCTTCACCACAACAAGGTAACGATCACAAAGGGGAATTGACACTTGTATGTGCCTTTTTTTTCTGTTTTGTTTTTGCAGCCACAGTGCAGCACCAGAGGCCAGAAAAATTAGGCATGTATACATGCCTGAAAAATAATGATATTGTTGCAGCCGTTGTTGTAGCAGCGGCCGGAAAAATTGATGTTTTTAAGGCAGAAAGGTGACTAAAACATTGTGGCTTGAACCCTAGTTGGTGGCCGAGAATTCACGAAAGTCATCCGGTATGCAGACATTAAATACAGCAGCGTGGGGACCATTTTGAGGCCAAGGCATGTCATCAGGCCTTTTGTTAGTCAAACGTATCCCCCACTGTCAGTCCCTTTGGGATCCATGCCTCATTCATCTTAATGAAGGTGAGGTAATCAACACTTTTTTGACCGAGACGACTTCTTTTGTCAGTGACAATGCCTCCTGCTGCACTGAAGGTCCTTTCTGACAGGACACTTGAAGCAGGGCAGGCCAGAAGTTCTATCGCAAACTGGGATAGCTCAGGCCACAGGTCAAGCCTGCACACCCGGTAATCAAGGGGTTCATCGCTCCTCAGAGTGTCGATATCTGCAGTTAAGGCGAGGTAGTCTGCTACATGTCGGTTGAGTCGCTCTCTAAGGCTGGATCCCGAAGGGCTGTGGCGATGTGTAGGACTGAAAAAGCTCTGCATGTCCTCCATCAACAACACATCTGTAAAGCGTCCTGTCCTTTCCGCCGTGGTCGTGGTAGGAGGAGGATTACTTTCACCTCTTCCCCAGTTAGATTCCTGTTGTGCTGTGACATCCCCCTTATAAGCTGTGTAAAGCATATTTTTTTGTTTGGTTTTGAACTACTGCATCCTTTCTGACTTTCGGTAATTTGGTAACATTTCCGCCACTTTCTGCTTATACCGGGGGTCTAGTAGCGTGGCCACCCAGTACAGGTCGTTCTCCTTCATCCTTTTTATACTAGGGTCCCTCAACAGACATGACAGCATGAAAGACCCCATTTGCACAAGGTTGGATGCCGAGCTACTCATTTCCCGTTCCTCGTCCTTACTGATGTCATTGACGGTCTGTTCTTCCCCCCAGCCACGTACAACACCCCAGGTCCCAGATAGGTGACAACAACGAGCACCCTGGGATGCCTGCTGTGGTTGGTCTTCCTCCTCCTCAAAGCCACATTCCTCCTCTGACTCCTCTTCCTCATACTCCTCTTGCAGCGTTGCCGCAGGTCCGGCAAGCGATGATGACAAGGCTTTTTCTGGTGGTGATGGTGACCACAACTCTTCCTCTTCACGCTCATCTACAGCCTGATCCAGCACTCTTCGCAGGGCAGGAAGAAAACAAATGGGATGAGGTCGCTGATGGTGCCTTCGGTGCGACTGACTAGCTTTGTCACCTCCTCAAAAGGACGCATGAGCCTACAGGCATTGCGCATGAGCGTCCAGTAACGTGGCAAAAAAATTCCCAGCTCTGCAGAGGCTGTCCTAGCACCCCGGTCATACAAATACTCGTTGACGGCTTTTTCTTGTTGGAGCAGGCGGTCGAACATTAGGAGTGTTGAATTCCAACGTGTCGAGCTGTCGCAAATCAAGCGCCTCACTGGCATGTTGTTTCGGCGCTGAATGTCTGAAAAGTGCGCCATGGCCGTGTAGGAACACCTGAAATGGCCACACACCTTCCTGGCCTGCTTGAGGACGTCCTGTAAGCCTGAGTACTTAGACACAAAGCGTTGTACGATGAGATTCAACACATGTGCCATGCATGGCACATGTGACAACTTGCCCAAATTCAATGCAGCCAACAAATTGCTTCCATTGTCAGACACCACTTTGCCGATCTCCAGTTGGTGCGGGGTCAGCCACTGATCCACCTGTGCGTTCAGGGCGGACAGGAGTGCTAGTCTGGTGTGGCTCTCTGCTTTCAGGCAAGTCAACCCCAAGACAGCGTGACACTGTCGTATCCGGGATGTGGAATAGCCCCTGGGGAGCTGGGGGGATTCAGTTGATGTGCAGCCAGACGCCGCAGCAGAAGAGGACTCAGCCGAGGAGGTTATCGAAGAGGATGGAGTAGGAGGAGTAGAGGAGGTGGCAGTAGGCCTGTCTGCAAGTCGTGGCGGTGTCACAAACTCCGCTGCAGAGCCACGCATTCCATGCTTGGCAGCCGTCAGCAGGTTGACCCAATGCGCAGTGTATGTGATATACCTGCCCTGACCGTGCTTTGCAGACCAGGTATCAGTGGTCAGATGGACCCTTGCACCAACACTGTATGCCAGAGATGCCATGACTTCCTTTTCAATCACTGAGTAGAGGTTTGGGATTGCCTTTTTGGTGTCCCAATAGGCAAATTTTTTTTGAAGGCCTCAGACTCCACCAGCTGGTATTTTAAAAGCTGGCGGGCTAAGAGTTCCGTCAATCCAGCTGTCAGACGCCGGGCAAGGGGGTGACTCTGTGACATTGGCTTCTTACGCTCAAACATTTCCTTGACAGACACCTGACTGTGGGCAAATGAGATGGAACTGCTGAAGGTGAGAGGCGGAGTGGCGGGTGGTTGAGAGGGGGCAAGGAGGACAGCAGTGGTTGACGTGGCTGAAGATGCTGGACCAGGAGGAGGATGGTGGCTTTGAGTTTGTGTGCTGCTTGTACTCATGTGTTGTTCCCATAGGCGTTTGTGATGTGAGATCATGTGCCTTCGCAAAGCAGTTGTACCGAGGTGGGTGTTGGACTTCCCACGACTCCGTTTCTTTTGGCACAGGTTGCAAATGGCATTGCTGTTATCAGAGGCAGACACACAAAAAAAATGCCACACTGCTGAGCTTTGCAATGACGGCATTCTGGTGGTGGCAACAGCATGCGTTGATTGGCGTGCTGTCTGGCTGACCCCGGGTGCCGATACATGCTGTCTGACTGTGCCACTAGCTCCTTGCGACGACCTCCCCCTGCTTCCAACTCGTCTCCTCCTTCTCTCTGTCTCCCCTTCTGAACTTTCCCCCTCTTCTTCTTCTCTTCGAGCAGGCACCCACGTGGCATTCATGGACACATCGTCATCATCAACCACTTCACTTGTATCTGACACCTCAGCAAAGGAAGCAGCAGCGGGTACAACATCATCATCATCATCACACTGTACGTCCATGTGTGTAATGCTGCCTGACTGAGACATATCCCTGTTATCTACAATAATGGTTGCGCATCACTAATTTCATCCAACTGATGTGTAAATAACTCCTCTGAGGGATCCATTGAAGCGGCTGTGGTGGCTGTGGTGGTAGTGGTGGTGGTGGCGGCGGGCGGGAGAGTGGTAACTTGAGAGCAGGTGACCAAAGCTGAGCTGGAGGAGGATGGTGCGTCAAGGTTCTTAGCGGAAGCTGTTGAAGATTGAGTGTCCTGTGTAAGCCAGTCAACTATTTTCTCCGAATTTTTTGGGTTCAGCGTACGTGGCCTCTGAACACTGGGCATTATTCCAGGGCCAGTGGAAATCACAGCACCACGACCACGACGGCCCCTGCGGGGTGGCCTGCCTCTGCCTGTCATTTTTTTTTACATAAGTGGTACTATGCGTGCAAGGTACTGTGCCACCCTAAATAAGTGGTGGGCAGTGGGCACAGTACAGTCTGTGTGGGCCAGACACACACTGGCTTGCAACTGGGATTATATCACAGAAAAATATTAAATATATTTTTTTTTTATCTGCAAGGTATTTGTGAGTGAGTAACACCCTGTAACGGTATGAGTGGTGGGCTAGCCAGTGGCCACAGTACAGTCTGTGGGCCAGACACACACTGGCTTGCAACTAGGATTATATCACAGAAAAATATTAAATATAATTTTTTTTTATCTGCAAGGTATTTGTGAGTGAGTAACACCCTGTAACGGTATGAGTGGTGGGCTAGCCAGTGGCCACAGTACAGTCTGTGGGCAAGACACACACTGGCTTGCAACTGGGATTATATCACAGAAAAATATTAAATTGAATTTTTTTATCTGCAAGGTATTTGTGAGTGAGTGACACCCTGTAATGGTATGAGTGGTGGGCTAGCCAGTGGCCACAGTACAGTCTGTGGGCCAGACACACACTGGCTTGCAACTGGGATTATATCACAGAAACATATTAAATAGATTTTTTTTTATCTAAAAGGTATTTGTGAGTGAGTGACTCCCTGTAACGGTATGAGTGGTGGGCTAGCCAGTGGCCACAGTACAGTCTGTGGGCAAGACACACACTGGCTTGCAACTGGGATTATATCACAGAAAAATATTAAATTGAATTTTTTTTATCTGCAAGGTATTTGTGAGTGAGTGACACCCTGTAACGGTATGAGTGGTGGGCTAGCCATTGGCCACAGTACAGTCTCTGGGCCAGACACACACTGGCTTGCAACTGGGATTATATCACCGAAAAATATAAAATTAATTTTTTTTTTATCTAAAAGGTATTTGTGAGTGAGTGACACCCTGTAACGGTATGAGTGGTGGGCTAGCCAATGGCCACAGTACAGTCTATGGGCCAGACACACACTGGCTTGCAACTGGGATTATATCACAGAAAAATATTTAATATAATTTTTTTTATCTGCAAGGTTTTTGTGAGTGAGTGACACTCTGTAACGGTATGAGTGGTGGGCTAGCCAGTGGCCGCAGTACCGTCTGTGGGCCAGACACACACTGGCCTGCAACTGGGATTATATCACAGAAAAATATTAAATATAATTTTTTTTATCTAAAAGGTATTTGTGAGTGAGTGACACCCTGTAACGGTATGAGTGGTGGGCTAGCCAGTGGCCACAGTACCGTCTGTGGGCCAGACACACACTGGCTTGCAACTGGGATTATATCACAGAAAAATATTAAATAGAATTTTTTTTATCTAAAAGGTATGTGTGAGTGACACCCTGTATGAATGGTGTGCACACAGTACTGTCTATAGGCCAGACAGTCACTCACTGGCTTGCAACTGCTATTATATCACAGAGAAATAATAAATATAATTTTTTTTATCTGCAAGGTATTTTCTGTCACACCCTGTATGAATGGTGTGCACACAGTACTGTCTGTGACTGAGCCCGCAGCCTCTCACACAACACGGGCAGGCAACTGCAATATATATAAATGTAAAAATAAAAATAAAAAGCAGACTGATGTACCAGCCCTGAAAAGGGCTTTTTGGGGTGCTGTCAGGACGCTGTCCTTACAGCAGATGAGTCTGTGGACACAGAACACTGCCCTAGCTAACGCTTTCCCTATTAGATCAGCACCAGCAGCACTGTCCCTCCTCTCACTAAGAATGCAGCTTCCGAATGAATCTAAAATTGATGCTGTCCCGGAGGTGGGAGGGTCTGGGAGGGAGGGTCTGCTGCTGATTGGCTGGAATGTGTCTGCTGACTGTGAGGTACAGGGTCAAAGTTTACTCAATGATGATGTATAAGGGGGGGACCGAACATCGCATATGTTCACCCGCCGCGGCAAACGCTATTCGGGACATCTCTAATTATTATTATTATATAGTATCGCATATGAGCACCACACGCAGAAATACATGCCTTGGCATGGTATCAACAAGGTTTGTAATGGTCATCTGCGGAATGTTCTGCCACACTGCAAAACATAAGGTTCACAATAGCGTGAACAACGTGAGACCTGGTGTTGTCCTGTTGAAAAACTACTCCTGGGACACTTTGGAGAAATGGCCGTATCCCTGGTTCCACAACCAAATCAATGTAATGCAGAGTTATAAGTATACGGTACCTCAAATAAAGACTAGAGGAGTCCAGCTATCATACATTATGCCACCCACACCATATTCCCAGGAGTAGGACCTCTGTGATGTTCCCATGTAAAGGCCTCTTTATAGCATTGCCCAAGTGGTCTCCAGACCAATTTCCAGCTATCATTGTGTCCAAGATAAAAGCGGGACTCATCACTGAAGAGGATAGACCTCCATTCGAACCTCCATTGATGTCTTGCTGTGCACTAAACTATCATAGCCTTTGAAAGTGGTGATATGAGATCAATGAAATACCTGTACCTGGACGTCTTTCTTGTAGCCCAGTTTCGTGGAAATGCCTTCTGATATTTTGTGTAGACATTGTTTGCTTCTGTAGGCTTAGGATGTGACATGCAATTTCACTTGCAGTACAGACTATTACTGAACAATGCAGAGGTTCATCTCTGTGTACCTCTTGCTGTCATTCTAGTTCATCGTTCTCCCAACCACTAGGCATGCAATGTTGAATAAGAGGCATCACACAATCATCCTACGCAACTTGATTAAATTTTTGAGGTTTTTGTGTGACTAAAAAACATATTTCCCCATTAATTGGTTAATTAGAGTAGTACATGTACAGTGAAATTGGATCAATAAATGATCAGCTGTTTGGGCATGCTGAGAATTTTTGTTTGACCACAGCTAGTTGTCTTACAAAAGCTGGAGAGATGTAAGAGAAGAGAAATGCTGTAAAAGAGGTTGCAGGGAGCTATTATCATGCACAAACAGTGTTCCGTAAAAGAGTTAATGACAAATACTGCTCTGCTACCGTGCTGTAGTGGGGTACTAATTAATCTTCTGGTCTAAAAAAGAACTGTGGTGAAATTTCTGATAGATGTATAATTTAACATGGAAACATATGGTTATATAACTCAACTGCATCATCTCCTGGTATAGTCATCATGACTCACAACTATTTATATAATTCCACTTTCTCCAATTAGTCATCTTTACACATATTTAATAAACACTTAAAAGATCATTGAATCTTAAATGAAAAATAGTTCACCCTATATGCACTGTTTTTATGTATTTTTACTACTTGCAGTATGTATAAATGTATGTAAAGTCAGCTAGATGCATGATAAAGCTGACAGCTATCTCTCTTGTCCCCTCTATACACATGCATGCTTGACTTGGCCAAAGATGCATGTTTCCTGAACAGGGAGAAGAAAAAAAGCTGCTGCCAGACTCCTCTGGGACAAACTACCTAAGAACAAAATGGGCAGTGGAAATCCACTAGCCTATTTTGGAAGAAACGTTAATTTTATTACATCTTTTCCAGAAACCCAAATGGATGGAAATTAGCTTTCCTGACAAAAACAAAAAAAAGGGGAGCAATGTCATCTGACATACAATACTCGTACATATTTTTTTGTCTCTCTAATGATAAAAAGCACCCGACAAGGCCAGTCAACCAAGCAAGACAAATTTCTCTTGAGATATTCTGTTTATTTTGTCCTTCTAGAAAGATAGCTAGGTTGCATGTTTCAATGAGAGAAGTGTAAGGGATGTTCTAATATTACTTTTGGGATCTCCGGTTCATCTGAAATTAATCTCAAAATTGTTGCATTATTATACTCTATATTCTGTATCACACTGTTTAGTTCAATGACATTTCACAATAAAATTGCATTCTTATACCTGTAATATTGAAAGCATAGTTCAAAGACATTTTATCACCATAATTGCATTTTTATATCCGTGTTAGCAAACGCATTACTGCATCAGAACGTGTAGTTCGCAGACAGATTTTACTAAAATTTTAATTTTATAGCCATGAAATCAAATATATAGTTGAACACCTTCCTGACCAGCACTGTACTAGTCTTTAAAGATGGCATCTGTATTGTTATACCCGTTTTAGCGGAAGAATTACTGCATCAGACCATGTAGCTCAAAGACATTGTACTGCAAAAATTGCATTATTACACCAAAGTAAATTATCAATACCAATGTGCAGTGGGTATGAAGGGGAGAGACATTTAATTGCGCCTCTGTCTTTAAATGACAGAAAACACAATTACAGTTTTGCTAGTACCGTTTAATAACCTGTGTACCACATGACTTAATTTATTGGAAACCAATGTCTGGGAAAATGGAAGAGCACAGTAAAAGACCTAGGCCTTGTCATCCCAGAGTCAGAACATGGGTAGTAGAAGAATCAGCCATTTAGCCAGTAGTAGTAGGCTATAGTTCTCCTTGGCTTTACATTACTATTGAGGACAAAAATGATGAAATTGTGGACTGGATGGCTCACTCCTCTTCTCATCCAAAAAATAGAAAATGTGACACGGTCCTTATACACTGCATCTCCACCAGCCTTCTTTTAAACTTTCCCTTTCACATATGTATTCCATGCACAAAGAGAGAGGCCCATTTTTTATTTAGCATTTTCGTTTTTTCCTCCCAACTTTCCAACTCCTTTTTAAATTTTCCATTCATATAGCCATATGTGGGCTTATTTTGGGGAAGGGGGGGATAAGTTGGACTATATAAGAGCACCATTCAATTTACAAAATGGGAAGAAAAAAAATCTTTGTGGGGTTAAATTGAAAAAAAAAATTAAAATAAAATACAATTCCGCTAAGGTTTATGGGGTTTTCACATCACGGCGTTCCTTGTGTGCAAAAAATGTCATAACATCCTTATTCTGCGGCTCAATATCAATATGGCGATCTCAAACTTTTTTTTTTATCTACCACTAAATAAAAACCTTTAAAACAAAAATTCTTTACATCACCATTTTCTGACCACCATAACTTTTTTGTATTTCAGTGTATAGAGCTGTATAAAGGCTTGTTTTTTGCAGGACAAAATGTAGATTTTATTCTACCATTTTTGTGGTATGAACGACTTTTTGATCATTGTTATTAAATATTTTTTTTTCCATTACTGTGATCAGCGCACATGAATTTTTTATTAATATTATAATAGTTCAGACATTTTTGAACAAGGTGCTACCTAATATTTTTTTACAGAAAATTTTTAAAGGGGGGGTGATTTTAACTTTTTTATTTTTTATTTTACAGTGCCAACTTTTAATCCTCTTAACCCCTTAAGGACTCAGCCCTATTTCACCTTAAGGACTTGGCCATTTTTTGCAAATCTGACCAGTGTCACTTTAAGTGCTGATAACTTTAAAACGCTTTGACTTATCCAGGCCGTTCTGAGATTGTTTTTTCGTCACATATTGTACTTCATGACACTGGTAAAATGAAGTCAAAAAAATTTTTTTTTTTGCTCAAAATAATACCTAATTTACCAAAAAATTAGAAAAATTTGCAAATTTCAAAGTTTCAGTTTCTCTACTTCTGTAATACATAGTAATACCCCCAAAAATTGTGATGACTTTACATTCCCCATATGTCTACTTCATGTTTGAATTGTTTTGGGAATGATATTTTATTTTTTGGGGATGTTATAAGGCTTAGAAGTTTAGAAGCAAATCTTGAAATTGTTCAGAAATTTACAAAAACTCAATTTTTAGGGACCAGTTCAGGTCTGAAGTCACTTTGCGAGGCTTACATAATAGAAACCACCCAAAAATGACCTCATCTAAGAAACTACACCCCTCAAGGTATTCAAAACTGATTTTACAAACTTCGTTAACCCTTTAGGTGTTGCACAAGAGT
>NC_053389.1:317414931-317479099 GCF_905171765.1 Bufo bufo
TTACCATTTGTGGGGGTTTTGGTGTCAGTTTTAAGTTGTTTTGTCAGGTTGCAACAAATTAGTGCACAGTAATAATATATTTAGGGCATGTGTGATTTTGTGTACGCGTATGTCTGTAAAATTACACAAAGGGGCTGCCTGGAGTGGTGATGCAGCTTTTTAAAAAGTGGCATATCATAAATGAAACTTAAATGTGATCTAATCTGAAATCCTGACCTACTTTTCATTCTATTCCTAAAAATGACAAGGCTCTGCAAATATCACAAAAATGTGCTCCAAATGTTGCAAAAATAGGCACCAAATGCCACAAACATAGCAGATTTAATAAATGACCCCCAAATTGTTTATCTTCTCCGTCTCATTTAGGCACCTCTATCATGCCCATATGCCTTAATGGGTTTGCCCAAGTTATTTTTGGTGACAGGACTTTCTTTTCCATCCTGCATAATGGAAACCAGATGGATCCGTAATACTTGCCCTTAGACCTCCATTATGACGGAAAGCAATAATGGAATTCATAACGCTGATGTGAACCTGCCCTTACTAATCAAATGTAAGGGGTTTATAAATCACTTACTTCATCTGCAGTGGTTCTTTTCTCAGCTCTTACTGAGGGTCACAGATGTCAGCTTCTCTCCCTACTCTGATGATGTCTCATACACAAGCCTAGTCTGTGTCTGTGCACAAATCGTCACTGTGCTGGTCACGCTCCCTGCACTGCTGTCTGCTGCTGTGTGCCCTGTGTCTCTATCCCACTGTATTTTTCAGGAAAGATTAACGCCTTCAGCAGCACAGACTCAAGGCTGGAGGCTTTGCTGAGCAGCTGCAGGTAGTAAATAGACATAGGATTTGCCATCCTCATCCTGTAGACAGAGAGCTGACAGACTGGAGGAGTTCTGCAGAGCGTTGCTTAAGAACAGGTGGGGGGGAAGATCCTGTGTGTATCAGCAGTGTCATTGTACAACTGAGACTTGTAGTCCTAAACATACAACATGCTGCTGAATATCCCAGCAGTCAAACATTGCACTGCATTGAACTAGGGAAATGAGGAGATATATATTTTTTTGCCTAAAACTTGCTTAATATACACTCACCTAAAGAATTATTAGGAACACCTGTTCTATTTCTCATTAATGCAATTATCTAGTCAACCAATCACATGGCAGTTGCTTCAATGCATTTAGGGGTGTGGTCCTGGTCAAGACAATCTCCTGAACTCCAAACTGAATGTCAGAATGGGAAAGAAAGGTGATTTAAGCAATTTTGAGCGTGGCATGGTTGTTGGTGCCAGACGGGCCGGTCTGAGTATTTCACAATCTTCTCAGTTACTGGGATTTTCACGCACAACCATTTCTAGGGTTTACAAAGAATGGTGTGAAAAGGGAAAAACATCCAGTATGCGGCAGTCCTGTGGGCAAAAATGCCTTGTGGATGCTAGAGGTCAGAGGAGAATGGGCCGACTGATTCAAGCTGATAGAAGAGCAACGTTGACTGAAATATCCACTCTTTACAACCGAGGTATGCAGCAAAGCATTTGTGAAGCCACAACACGCACAACCTTGAGGTGGATGGGCTACAACAGCAGAAGACCCCACCAGGTACCACTCATCTCCACTACAAATAGGAAAAAGAGGCTACAATTTGCACGAGCTCACCAAAATTGGACTGTTGAAGACTGGAAAAATGTTGCCTGGTCTGATGAGTCTCGATTTCTGTTGAGACATTCAAATGGTAGAGTCCGAATTTGGCGTAAACAGAATGAGAACATGTATCCATCCTCTGATGGCTACTTCCAGCAGGATAATGCACCATGTCACAAAGCTCGAATCATTTCAAATTGGTTTCTTGAACATGACAATGAGTTCACTGTACTAAAATGGCCCCCACAGTCACCAGAACTCAACCCAATAGAGCATCTTTGGGATGTGGTGGAACGGGAGCTTCGTGCCCTGGATGTGCATCCCTCAAATCTCCATCAACTGCAAGATGCTATCCTATCAATATGGACCAACATTTCTAAAGAATGCTATCAGCACCTTGTTGAATCAATGCCACGTAGAATTAAGGCAGTTCTGAAGGCAAAAGGCGGTCCAACACCGTATTAGTATGGTGTTCCTAATAATTCTTTAGGTGAGTGTATATATATATATATATATATATATATATAAAAATAATAAAAATCCGCAGCACTCCTTGAAAGCTGAAAAAAATGTGCTATTTATTCACACATGTCATACAGCAACGTTTCGGTTCTCTCTCAGAACCTTTTTTAAGCCAAGTGAGTTGACTTGAAAATGGTTCTGAGAGAGATCCGAAACGTTGTTGTATTATGACATGTGTGAATAAATAGCAAATTTTTTTCATTTTTATTATTTGTTCATCACCCTGAATCGAGGGATCACCGCTGGCACCCATCTGTCAGCTAAACAAAGGAGTGCTGCCTGGCTTTTCATGGAAAAAAAATAAAAAATAATAATAATAATAATAATAATAAAAAATTTTATATATATATATATATACAGTTGCAAGAAAAAGTATGTGAACCCTTTGGAATGATATGGATTTCTGCACAAATTGGTCATAAAATGTGATCTGATCTTCATCTAAGTCACAACAATAGACAATCACAGTCTGCTTACACTAATAACACACAAAGAATTAAATGTTACCATGTTTTTATTGAACACACCATGTAAACATTCACAGTGCAGGTGGAAAAAGTATGTGAACCCTTGGATTTAATAACTGGTTGAACCTCCTTTGGCAGCAATAACTTCAACCAAACGTTTCCTGTAGTTGCAGATCAGACGTGCACAACAGTCAGGAGTAATTCTTGACCATTCCTCTTTACAGAACTGTTTCAGTTCAGCAATATTCTTGGGATGTCTGGTGTGAATCGCTTTCTTGAGGTCATGCCACACCATCTCAATCGGGTTGAGGTCAGGACTCTGACTGGGCCACTCCAGAAGGCGTATTTTCTTCTGTTTAAGCCATTCTGTTGTTGATTTACTTCTATGTTTTGGGTCGTTGTCCTGTTGTAACACCATCTTCTGTTGAGCTTCAGCTGGTGAACAGATGGCCTTAAATTCTCCTGCAAAATGTCTTGATAAACTTTTTCCTTCGATGATAGCAATCCGTCCAGGCCCTGATGCAGCAAAGCAACCCCAAACCATGATATCCCCACCACCATACTTTACAGTTGGGATGAGGTTTTGATGTTGGTGTGCTGTGCCTCTTTTTCTCCACACATAGTGTTGTGCTTCTTCCAAACAACTCAACTTTGGCTTCATCTGTCCACAGAATATTTTGCCACTACTGCCATGGAACATCCAGGTGCTCTTGTGCAAACTGCAAACGTGCAGCAATGTTTTTTTTGGACAGCAGTGGCTTCCTCTGTGGTATCCACCAACGAAATTCATTCTTGTTTAGTGTTTTACGTATCGTAGATTCGCTAACAGGGATGTTAGCATATGCCAGAGACTTTTGTAAGTCTTTAGCTGACACTCTAGGATTCTTCTTCACCTCATTGAGCAGTCTGCGCTGTGCTCTTGCAGTCATCTTTACAGGACGGCCACTCCTAGGGAGAGTAGCAGCAGTGCTGAACTTTCTCCATTTATAGAAAATGTATCTTACCGTGGACTGATGAACAGCAAGGCCTTTGGAGATATTTTTTTTAACCCTTTCCAGCTTTATGCAAGTCAACAATTCTTAATCGTAGGTCTTCTGAGAGCTCTTTTGTGCGAGGCATCATTCACATCAGGCAATGCTTCTTGTGAAAAGCAAACCCAGAACTGGTGTGTGTTTTTTATAGGGCAGCTGTAACCAACACCTCCAATCTCATCTCATTGATTGGACTCCAGTTGGCTGACACCTCACTCCAATTAGCTCTTGGAGATGTCATTAGTCTAGGGGTTCACATACTTTTTCCACCTGCACTGTGAATGTTTACATGGTGTGTTCAATAAAAACATGGTAAGATTTAATTCTTTGCGTGTTATTAGTTTAAGCAGACTGTGATTGTCTATTGTTGTGACTTAGATGAAGATCAGATCACATTTTATGATCAATTTGCACAGAAATCCATATCATTCCAAAGGGTTCACATACTTTTTCTTGCAACTGTATATATTTAGGAAAAAGGCAGCACTCCAAAAAATTTAAATTAAGAACACTCTTTATTCACCTCAGTGGCAATGGCGACGTTTCAGCTCTTTACTACTTTACTAGAGCCTTTCTCAAGGCTTGAGATAAAGAAAGTATATTGGTATATAACACCCAGCTTCAATCATTATTTTTTTGGGGGGATTGGTATGTGACACCGGTAAAAATTATTTGTTCCAATAACGCTCTGTTATAATTGTGGGATTGGCTTTTCCCAGTGGGCTGTGCACCCATATCTGACTTTAGGCTGTGCTGCCTTTTTTTCATTTGCATATATATATATATATATATATTTATATTTGGTTAGGGACGCTCTCTCACAGGGGTCGGCAATGTTACATCAGCACAAAACAATAAATGCTTGCCCAGCTATACACTCACTATACAGAGGTCTCCCTAACTCACCTCTAGGTCAGTGTTCACGCTGCAGTATTCGACTTCGGTCAGACAGCCCCCTAGCTGTGATCAGTGCAACCCACCAGCCCTCTTGGTAGAAGCAGTGAAATACCATGGGGGATATGATCCAGCAGTTCCCTGACTCTGACCATGCGACACCTCTCTTCTTCAGGCATCGCGGGGTCCCCCCAAACTCAGACTTCTTCTGCCCAGCCCTTTTGGCTGGAACCACCTAGAGCCTGTGTAGGCTTCCTCTTCCATTGCCTCAAACTCAGGCTTCTTCAGCCTTGTGGCCCCCCTGCCCTCCTGGCTGGGACCACACAGGCCCTCTGCGGGTCTGTTCCCTGCGGCCTAACTCCTCCTCCCACACTCTGAGGATTGCACCTGGCCACACTTCAAGCCAGGTGATCGTGGGGAAAACACAGCAAATCATACCATACATCTCTTCTAATAGGTTTCCTGCACCATTCTAGGAGACACATATGTTCATTACATACATTGGAGTAAATCTTTAATGGGCAATGTAGCTTAAGCTTTTACCAAGCACAGGGAAAAAAATAAAGTATTTACATTTTTGCACAAAAAAAACCACTTGAAAGCAAAATTTTCCATTAAGCCCCATAGGTATTATTGGATCCAGTGTCACAAATGACTATGCAGTACAATAATTGCAAATATTCCTATCCAGTGCATGTTAGGATTGCTTTTCCACTGTGAAATTTCTCATTTATATGTCATGTTCTCCTAATTTAAACAATAGGATAAAACACTTCTGATCTTGATAAAAAAATATATCACAAAAGGCATAGATTAGTTCGGCTCTACCATTAGCCTTAGACCGTTAGGCCCTACTTAGAGGAAAAAGGCTTTGACTAATAAGACATGACATTTGGAGAGAGACAGTCATCTGGTTTGTAATTTTCCACATCATAATGAAGAAAAAAATAAAATCGACAGGCAATAAAAACAGACATTGGCAACTGTCAGCACAAAATATGCATCTTAATTTGGCAAACCACACAGAGTTGTGGACCAAGTGAAAACATAGAAAAACTCTTTTTAGTACCATGTTTTTTTCCAGGAAAATAAGGTTAATGTGCTTAAGTAGAAAGGAGATCTTTTTTTATTTGTTTTATTTTATTAGAATCTACCAGCGTTCAACAATCATGGAGTACAGAGGTTGGCCAGTACCTTCTTACCTTTTCTAAGGTTCAAGATATACTGAAATGTGTTGCAAGATTACCATCTTTAAAAAAAAATATTTTTTTCTTTAGTCTGTTGACAATTGTAATACAATATTTTTAAATTTTTTTTTAAAGCTGGTAATGTTTCCCCACTTATTTCACACACACACAGTCCTCTTCCCATTTTGTATTCCGTTTGCGGTCTGTATGCAGAACCATTCACTTCAATGGGTCCACAAAAACAAAAGAAGGTACTTTGTATGCATTGCGTTTCCGTATTTCCGTATTTCCGTTCCGTTCAAAGATAGAACATGTCCTATTATTGCCCGCAAATCACGTTCTGTGGCTCCATTCAAGTCAATGGTTCCGCAAAAAAAAACGGAATGCATGCAGAATGCATCCTTATGTCTTCCGTATCCGTTCCGTTGTTGTGCAACCATCTATAGAAAATTGTATGCCCAGCCCAATTTTTTTTATTGTACTTACTGTTTAAACATTATTGTATGGTTCTGTTTCCGTTCCGCGAAAAACGGAAACCAAGCGTAAAAACGGAACGGCAAAAAGAAACGAAAACACTACTGAAACAAAAACCGGTAAAAACAGATCCGTTAAAAACGGACCGCAAAACACTGAAAAAGCCATACGGTCGTATGCAGTAGGCCGTAAAAGGAACCTGTCATCAAGGTTATTTTGACCTTACTGAGGGCAGCATAAAGTAGTAACAGGTATGTTATTTTCAGCAGTGTGTCATTCATGAACTAAAAGTAAGTGGTTTGCCAAGAACTAGCATCATAATTATCAGAGCCCAGGACTGGAAAAGAGTCATGGTTACCTGAGAAGAGTCAGGGTTATTCATGAGTTCCTGCTCTCTTCGCTCACATGCTGATAAGAGGCAATTCTCTCCTAGTGAGAAAACTACATAGGAGACTGTCACTCATCAGCAGGAGAGTGGGGAGAGCAGGAACTCATGAATAACCATGACTTCACAGGTAGCCATGACCATGACTTCTCAGGTAGCCATGACTCTTCTTCAGGCCCAGCTGCCATGATGCTGGTTCTCAGAAACCAATTACAATTATGTGTAGCTCATAAGTGACATACCACTGAAATCAACATGTCTGTCAACACTTTATGCTGCCCTTAGTGAGGTCAGCAAAAAGTTCATGACAGGTTCCCATTAATGGAGTAGATATCTTTCAATGTGCACTTAAAAAGGCTAGAAGAATACTACGCACAAAACACGAAAAAATGATAAAGAAAAAGCAATGATTATTTCCTTTATCTCCTAATTTCCTTAGGATTTAAGGAAAGGATGAGATGAATGAAAAAATCATAGCATTTCTTTAGATCCTATCTTGTCTCATATTACAATTAAAATTATGAATATTTAAATATATGAATATTTATAAATATATAAAGAAATGTTCTTATGTGTTCAGATATGTCCTCTTCTTCCTGTTTCTGATTGTAATAAAACTGACTGAAGCAGAAGCTTCCCTGTTATGGCCTCTGTGCAGTAGGGGAGGAAGAAAAAAAAAAACAATATCATTTAGCCACGCCCCCTTGTTTATGCCCGACCCCATCAGGTGGCCACCTGCAGAGGATGGATCAGATCAATAGAATAATAATTCCTTGGTCTCACATTTCTATTCAAGCAAATCTGTACTGTTTTAGCTGGTCAAGTTATTTGTAGCGACCGTAAAAGCACTTTTTTTTTTCTGGGTTGAAAAACTATTCCCAAATTTGCCATTCTCAAAATAACTAGTTTCTGGTATTTGAGGCCTACTTGAAATCTATCCCAAAAATGATATCTTACATTGAAGGTACTGATAGTGTCATTCAGAAAAACCTAAGACACACGCTACCGTGCAGATAGAAGTCTGATTCTGTGATTAAACCTTAACCTGTCACACAGTGCAAAAAAAAAACAGGTCTCACATTTCTATTCAAGCAAATCTGTACTGTTTTAGCTGGTCAAGTTATTTGTAGCGACCGTAAAAGCACTTTTTTTTTTCTGGGTTGAAAAACTATTCCCAAATTTGCCATTCTCAAAATAACTAGTTTCTGGTATTTGAGGCCTACTTGAAATCTATCCAAAAAAGGATATCTTACATTGAAGGTACTGATAGTGTCATTCTGAAAAACCTAAGACACACGCTACCGTGCAGATAGAAGTCTGATTCTGTGATTAAACCATAACAGGTCACACATTGCAAAAAAAAAACAGGTCTCACATTTCTATTCAAGCAAATCTGTACTGTTTTGGCTGGTCAAGTTATTTGTAGCGACCGTAAAAGCACTTTTTTTTTTCTGGGTTGAAAAACTATTCCCAAATTTGCCATTCTCAAAATAACTAGTTTCTGGTATTTAAGGCCTACTTGAAATCTATCCCAAAAAGGATATCTTACATTGAAGGTACTGATAGTGTCATTCAGAAAAACCTAAGACACACGCTACCGTGCAGATAGAAGTCTGATTCTGAGATTAAACCTTAACCTGTCACACAGTGCAAAAAAAAACAGGTCTCACATTTCTATTCAAGCAAATCTGTACTGTTTTAGCTGGTCAAGTTATTTGTAGCGACCGTAAAAGCACTTTTTTTTTTCTGGTTTGAAAAACTATTCCCAAATTTGCCATTCTCAAAATAACTAGTTTCTGGTATTTGAGGCCTACTTGAAATCTATCCCAAAAAGGATATCTTACATTGAAGGTACTGATAGTGTCATTCAGAAAAACCTAAGACACACGCTACCGTGCAGATAGAAGTCTGATTCTGAGAATAAACCTTAACCTGTCACACAGTGCAAAAAAAAAACAGGTCTCACATTTCTATTCAAGCAAATCTGTACTGTTTTAGCTGGTCAAGTTATTTGTAGCGACCGTAAAAGCACCTTTTTTTTTCTGGGTTGAAAAACTATTCCCAAATTTGCCATTCTCAAAATAACAAGTTTCTGGTATTTGAGGCCTACTTGAAATCTATCCCAAAAAGGATATCTTACATTGAAGGTACTGATAGTGTCATTCAGAAAAACCTAAGACACACGCTACCGTGCAGATAGAAGTCTGATTCTGTGATTAAACCTTAACCTGTCACACAGTGCAAAAAAAAACAGGTCTCACATTTCTATTCAAGCAAATCTGTACTGTTTTAGCTGGTCAAGTTATTTGTAGCGACCGTAAAAGCACATTTTTTTTTCTGGGTGGAAAAACTATTCCCAAATTTGCCATTCTCAAAATAACTAGTTTCTGGTATTTGAGGCCTACTTGAAATCTATCCCAAAAATGATATCTTACATTGAAGGTACTGATAGTGTCATTCAGAAAAACCTAAGACCCACGCTACCGTGCAGATAGAAGTCTGATTCTGTGATTAAACCTTAACCTGTCACACAGTGCAAAAAAAAAACAGGTCTCACATTTCTATTCAAGCAAATCTGTACTGTTTTAGCTGGTCAAGTTATTTGTAGCGACCGTAAAAGCGCTTTTTTTTTTCTGGGTTGAAAAACTACTCCCAAATTTGCCATTCTCAAAATAACTAGTTTCTGGTATTTGAGGACTACTTGAAATCTATCCCAAAAAGGATATCTTACATTGAAGGTACTGATAGTGTCGTTCAGAAAAACCTAAGAAACACGCTACCGTGCAGATAGAAGTCTGATTCTGAGATTAAACCTTAACCTGTCACACAGTGCAAAAAAAAACAGGTCTCACATTTCTATTCAAGCTAATCTGTACTGTTTTAGCTGGTCAAGTTATTTGTAGCGACCGTAAAAGCACATTTTTTTTCTGGTTTGAAAAACTATTTCCAAATTTGCCATTCTCAAAATAACTAGTTTCTGGTATTTGAGGCCTACTTGAAATCTATCCCAAAAAGGATATCTTACATTGAAGATACTGATAGTGTCATTCAGAAAAACCTAAGACACACGCTACCGTGCAGATAGAAGTCTGATTCTGTAATTAAACCTTAACCTGTCACACAGTGCAAAAAAAAACAGGTCTCACATTTCTATTCAAGCAAATCTGTACTGTTTTAGCTGGTCAAGTTATTTGTAGCGACCGTAAAAGGCCTTTTTTTTTCTGGGTTGAAAAACTATTCCCAAATTTGCCATTCTCAAAATAACTAGTTTCTGATATTTGAGGCCTACTTGAAATCTATCCCAAAAAGGATATCTTACATTGAAGGTACTGTTAGTGTCATTCAGAAAAACCTAAGACACACGCTACAGTGCAGATAGAAGTCTGATTCTGTGATTAAACCTTAACAGGTCACACAGTGCAAAAAAAAAACAGGTCTCACATTTCTATTCAAGCAAATCTGTACTGTTTTAGCTGGTCAAGTTATTTGTAGCGACCGTAAAAGCACTTTTTTTTTTCTGGGTTGAAAAACTATTCCCAAATTTGCCATTCTCAAAATAACTAGTTTCTGGTATTTGAGGCCTACTTGAAATCTATCCCAAAAAGGATATCTTACATTGAAGGTACTGATAGTGTCATTCAGAAAAACCTAAGACACACGCTACCGTGCAGATAGAAGTCTGATTCTGAGATTAAACCTTAACCTGTCACACAGTGCAAAAAAAAACAGGTCTCACATTTCTATTCAAGCAAATCTGTACTGTTTTAGCTGGTCAAGTTATTTGTAGCGACCGTAAAAGCACCTTTTTTTTTCTGGTTTGAAAAACTATTCCCAAATTTGCCATTCTCAAAATAACTAGTTTCTGGTATTTGAGGCCTACTTGAAATCTATCCCAAAAATGATATCTTACATTGAAGGTACTGATAGTGTCATTCAGAAAAACCTAAGACACACGCTACCGTGCAGATAGAAGTCTGATTCTGTGATTAAACCTTAACCTGTCACACAGTGCAAAAAAAAAACAGGTCTCACATTTCTATTCAAGCAAATCTGTACTGTTTTAGCTGGTCAAGTTATTTGTAGCGACCGTAAAAGCACTTTTTTTTTTCTGGGTTGAAAAACTATTCCCAAATTTGCCATTCTCAAAATAACTAGTTTCTGGTATTTAAGGCCTACTTGAAATCTATCCCAAAAAGGATATCTTACATTGAAGGTACTGATAGTGTCATTCAGAAAAACCTAAGACACACGCTACCGTGCAGATAGAAGTCTGATTCTGAGATTAAACCTTAACCTGTCACACAGTGCAAAAAACAGGTCTCACATTTCTATTCAAGCAAATCTGTACTGTTTTAGCTGGTCAAGTTATTTGTAGCGACCGTAAAAGCACCTTTTTTTTTCTGGTTTGAAAAACTATTCCCAAATTTGCCATTCTCAAAATAACTAGTTTCTGGTATTTGAGGCCTACTTGAAATCTATCCCAAAAAGGATATCTTACATTGAAGGTACTAATAGTGTCATTCAGAAAAACCTAAGACACACGCTACCGTGCAGATAGAAGTCTGATTCTGTGATTAAACCTTAACAGGTCACACAGTGCAAAAAAAAAACAGGTCTCACATTTCTATTCAAGCAAATCTGTACTGTTTTAGCTGGTCAAGTTATTTGTAGCGACCGTAAAAGCACTTTTTTTTTTTTCTGGGTTGAAAAACTATTCCCAAATTTGCCATTCTCAAAATAACTAGTTTCTGGTATTTGAGGCCTACTTGAAATCTATCCCAAAAAGGATATCTTACATTGAAGGTACTGATAGTGTCATTCAGAAAAACCTAAGACACACGCTACCGTGCAGATAGAAGTCTGATTCTGAGAATAAACCTTAACCTGTCACACAGTGCAAAAAAAAACAGGTCTCACATTTCTATTCAAGCAAATCTGTACTGTTTTAGCTGGTCAAGTTATTTGTAGCGACCGTAAAAGCACCTTTTTTTTTCTGGTTTGAAAAACTATTCCCAAATTTGCCATTCTCAAAATAACTAGTTTCTGGTATTTGAGGCCTACTTGAAATCTATCCCAAAAGGATATCTTACATTGAAGGTACTGATAGTGTCATTCGGAAAAACCTAAGACACACGCTACCGTGCAGATAGAAGTCTGATTCTGTGATTAAACCTTAACCTGTCACACAGTGCAAAAAAAAACAGGTCTCACATTTCTATTCAAGCAAATCTGTACTGTTTTAGCTGGTCAAGTTATTTGTAGCGACCGTAAAAGCACCTTTTTTTTTCTGGGTTGAAAAATTATTCCCAAATTTGCCATTCTCAAAATAACTAGTTTCTGGTATTTGAGGCCTACTTGAAATCTATCCCAAAAATGATATCTTACATTGAAGGTACTGATAGTGTCATTCAGAAAAACCTAAGACACACGCTACCGTGCAGATAGAAGTCTGATTCTGTGATTAAACCTTAACCTGTCACACAGTGCAAAAAAAAAACAGGTCTCACATTTCTATTCAAGCAAATCTGTACTGTTTTAGCTGGTCAAGTTATTTGTAGCGACCGTAAAAGCACTTTTTTTTTTCTGGGTTGAAAAACTATTCCAAAATTTGCCATTCTCAAAATAACTAGTTTCTGGTATTTGAGGCCTACTTAAAATCTATCCAAAAAAGGATATCTTACATTGAAGGTACTGATAGTGTCATTCAGAAAAACCTAAGACACACGCTACCGTGCAGATAGGAGTCTGATTCTGAGATTAAACCTTAACCTGTCACACAGTGCAAAAAAAAACAGGTCTCACATTTCTATTCAAGCAAATCTGTACTGTTTTAGCTGGTCAAGTTATTTGTAGCGACCGTAAAAGCACTTTTTTTTTTCTGGTTTGAAAAACTATTCCCAAATTTGCCATTCTCAAAATAACTAGTTTCTGGTATTTGAGGCCTACTTGAAATCTATCCCAAAAAGGATATCTTACATTGAAGGTACTGATAGTGTCATTCAGAAAAACCTAAGACACACGCTACCGTGCAGATAGAAGTCTGATTCTGAGAATAAACCTTAACCTGTCACACAGTGCAAAAAAAAACAGGTCTCACATTTCTATTCAAGCAAATCTGTACTGTTTTAGCTGGTCAAGTTATTTGTAGCGACCGTAAAAGCACCTTTTTTTTTCTGGGTTGAAAAACTATTCCCAAATTTGCCATTCTCAAAATAACAAGTTTCTGGTATTTGAGGCCTACTTGAAATCTATCCCAAAAAGGATATCTTACATTGAAGGTACTGATAGTGTCATTCAGAAAAACCTAAGACACACGCTACCGTGCAGATAGAAGTCTGATTCTGTGATTAAACCTTAACCTGTCACACAGTGCAAAAAAAAACAGGTCTCACATTTCAATTCAAGCAAATCTGTACTGTTTTAGCTGGTCAAGTTATTTGTAGCGACCGTAAAAGCACATTTTTTTTTCTGGGTGGAAAAACTATTCCCAAATTTGCCATTCTCAAAATAACTAGTTTCTGGTATTTGAGGCCTACTTGAAATCTATCCCAAAAATGATATCTTACATTGAAGGTACTGATAGTGTCATTCAGAAAAACCTAAGACCCACGCTACCGTGCAGATAGAAGTCTGATTCTGTGATTAAACCTTAACCTGTCACACAGTGCAAAAAAAAACAGGTCTCACATTTCTATTCAAGCAAATCTGTACTGTTTTAGCTGGTCAAGTTATTTGTAGCGACCGTAAAAGCGCTTTTTTTTTTCTGGGTTGAAAAACTATTCCCAAATTTGCCATTCTCAAAATAACTAGTTTCTGGTATTTGAGGCCTACTTGAAATCTATCCCAAAAAGGATATCTTACATTGAAGGTACTGATAGTGTCATTCGGAAAAACCTGAGACACACGCTACCGTGCAGATAGAAGTCTGATTCTGTGATTAAACCTTAACCTGTCACACAGTGCAAAAAAAAACAGGTCTCACATTTCTATTCAAGCAAATCTGTACTGTTTTAGCTGGTCAAGTTATTTGTAGCGACCGTAAAAGCACCTTTTTTTTTCTGGGTTGAAAAATTATTCCCAAATTTGCCATTCTCAAAATAACTAGTTTCTGGTATTTGAGGCCTACTTGAAATCTATCCCAAAAAGGATATCTTACATTGAAGGTACTGATAGTGTCATTCAGAAAAACCTAAGACACACGCTACCGTGCAGATAGAAGTCTGATTCTGTGATTAAACCTTAACCTGTCACACAGTGCAAAAAAAAAACAGGTCTCACATTTCTATTCAAGCAAATCTGTACTGTTTTAGCTGGTCAAGTTATTTGTAGCGACCGTAAAAGCACTTTTTTTTTTCTGGGTTGAAAAACTATTCCAAAATTTGCCATTCTCAAAATAACTAGTTTCTGGTATTTGAGGCCTACTTAAAATCTATCCAAAAAAGGATATCTTACATTGAAGGTACTGATAGTGTCATTCAGAAAAACCTAAGACACACGCTACCGTGCAGATAGGAGTCTGATTCTGAGATTAAACCTTAACCTGTCACACAGTGCAAAAAAAAACAGGTCTCACATTTCTATTCAAGCAAATCTGTACTGTTTTAGCTGGTCAAGTTATTTGTAGCGACCGTAAAAGCACTTTTTTTTTTCTGGTTTGAAAAACTATTCCCAAATTTGCCATTCTCAAAATAACTAGTTTCTGGTATTTGAGGCCTACTTGAAATCTATCCCAAAAAGGATATCTTACATTGAAGGTACTGATAGTGTCATTCAGAAAAACCTAAGACACACGCTACCGTGCAGATAGAAGTCTGATTCTGAGAATAAACCTTAACCTGTCACACAGTGCAAAAAAAAACAGGTCTCACATTTCTATTCAAGCAAATCTGTACTGTTTTAGCTGGTCAAGTTATTTGTAGCGACCGTAAAAGCACCTTTTTTTTTCTGGGTTGAAAAACTATTCCCAAATTTGCCATTCTCAAAATAACAAGTTTCTGGTATTTGAGGCATACTTGAAATCTATCCCAAAAAGGATATCTTACATTGAAGGTACTGATAGTGTCATTCAGAAAAACCTAAGACACACGCTACCGTGCAGATAGAAGTCTGATTCTGTGATTAAACCTTAACCTGTCACACAGTGCAAAAAAAAACAGGTCTCACATTTCTATTCAAGCAAATCTGTACTGTTTTAGCTGGTCAAGTTATTTGTAGCGACCGTAAAAGCACATTTTTTTTTCTGGGTGGAAAAACTATTCCCAAATTTGCCATTCTCAAAATAACTAGTTTCTGGTATTTGAGGCCTACTTGAAATCTATCCCAAAAATGATATCTTACATTGAAGGTACTGATAGTGTCATTCAGAAAAACCTAAGACCCACGCTACCGTGCAGATAGAAGTCTGATTCTGTGATTAAACCTTAACCTGTCACACAGTGCAAAAAAAAAACAGGTCTCACATTTCTATTCAAGCAAATCTGTACTGTTTTAGCTGGTCAAGTTATTTGTAGCGACCGTAAAAGCGCTTTTTTTTTTCTGGGTTGAAAAACTATTCCCAAATTTGCCATTCTCAAAATAACTAGTTTCTGGTATTTGAGGCCTACTTGAAATCTATCCCAAAAAGGATATCTTACATTGAAGGTACTGATAGTGTCATTCAGAAAAACCTAAGAAACACGCTACCGTGCAGATAGAAGTCTGATTCTGAGATTAAACCTTAACCTGTCACACAGTGCAAAAAAAAACAGGTCTCACATTTCTATTCAAGCAAATCTGTACTGTTTTAGCTGGTCAAGTTATTTGTAGCGACCGTAAAAGCACATTTTTTTTTCTGGTTTGAAAAACTATTTCCAAATTTGCCATTCTCAAAATAACTAGTTTCTGGTATTTGAGGCCTACTTGAAATCTATCCCAAAAAGGATATCTTACATTGAAGGTACTGATAGTGTCATTCAGAAAAACCTAAGACACACGCTACCGTGCAGATAGAAGTCTGATTCTGTAATTAAACCTTAACCTGTCACACAGTGCAAAAAAAAACAGGTCTCACATTTCTATTCAAGCAAATCTGTACTGTTTTAGCTGGTCAAGTTATTTGTAGCGACCGTAAAAGCACTTTTTTTTTCTGGGTTGAAAAACTATTCCCAAATTTGCCATTCTCAAAATAACTAGTTTCTGATATTTGAGGCCTACTTGAAATCTATCCAAAAAAGGATATCTTACATTGAAGGTACTGTTAGTGTCATTCAGAAAAACCTAAGACACACGCTACAGTGCAGATAGAAGTCTGATTCTGTGATTAAACCTTAACAGGTCACACAGTGCAAAAAAAAAACAGGTCTCACATTTCTATTCAAGCAAATCTGTACTGTTTTAGCTGGTCAAGTTATTTGTAGCGACCGTAAAAGCACTTTTTTTTTTCTGGGTTGAAAAACTATTCCCAAATTTGCCATTCTCAAAATAACTAGTTTCTGGTATTTGAGGCCTACTTGAAATCTATCCCAAAAAGGATATCTTACATTGAAGGTACTGATAGTGTCATTCAGAAAAACCTAAGACACACGCTACCGTGCAGATAGAAGTCTGATTCTGAGATTAAACCTTAACCTGTCACACAGTGCAAAAAAAAACAGGTCTCACATTTCTATTCAAGCAAATCTGTACTGTTTTAGCTGGTCAAGTTATTTGTAGCGACCGTAAAAGCACCTTTTTTTTTCTGGTTTGAAAAACTATTCCCAAATTTGCCATTCTCAAAATAACTAGTTTCTGGTATTTGAGGCCTACTTGAAATCTATCCCAAAAAGGATATCTTACATTGAAGGTACTGATAGTGTCATTCAGAAAAACCTAAGACACACGCTACCGTGCAGATAGAAGTCTGATTCTGTGATTAAACCTTAACCTGTCACACAGTGCAAAAAAAAACAGGTCTCACATTTCTATTCAAGCAAATCTGTACTGTTTTAGCTGGTCAAGTTATTTGTAGCGACCGTAAAAGCACTTTTTTTTTTCTGGGTTGAAAAACTATTCCCAAATTTGCCATTCTCAAAATAACTAGTTTCTGGTATTTGAGGCCTACTTGAAATCTATCCCAAAAATGATATCTTACATTGAAGGTACTGATAGTGTCATTCAGAAAAACCTAAGACACACGCTACCGTGCAGATAGAAGTCTGATTCTGTGATTAAACCTTAACCTGTCACACAGTGCAAAAAAAAAACAGGTCTCACATTTCTATTCAAGCAAATCTGTACTGTTTTAGCTGGTCAAGTTATTTGTAGCGACCGTAAAAGCACTTTTTTTTTTCTGGGTTGAAAAACTATTCCCAAATTTGCCATTCTCAAAATAACTAGTTTCTGGTATTTGAGGCCTACTTGAAATCTATACAAAAAAGGATATCTTACATTGAAGGTACTGATAGTGTCATTCAGAAAAACCTAAGACACACGCTACCGTGCAGATAGAAGTCTGATTCTGTGATTAAACCTTAACAGGTCACACATTGCAAAAAAAAAACAGGTCTCACATTTCTATTCAAGCAAATCTGTACTGTTTTAGCTGGTCAAGTTATTTGTAGCGACCGTAAAAGCACTTTTTTTTTTCTGGGTTGAAAAACTATTCCCAAATTTGCCATTCTCAAAATAACTAGTTTCTGGTATTTAAGGCCTACTTGAAATCTATCCCAAAAAGGATATCTTACATTGAAGGTACTGATAGTGTCATTCAGAAAAACCTAAGACACACGCTACCGTGCAGATAGAAGTCTGATTCTGAGATTAAACCTTAACCTGTCACACAGTGCAAAAAAAAACAGGTCTCACATTTCTATTCAAGCAAATCTGTACTGTTTTAGCTGGTCAAGTTATTTGTAGCGACCGTAAAAGCACCTTTTTTTTTCTGGTTTGAAAAACTATTCCCAAATTTGCCATTCTCAAAATAACTAGTTTCTGGTATTTGAGGCCTACTTGAAATCTATCCCAAAAAGGATATCTTACATTGAAGGTACTAATAGTGTCATTCAGAAAAACCTAAGACACACGCTACCGTGCAGATAGAAGTCTGATTCTGTGATTAAACCTTAACCTGTCACACAGTGCCAAAAAAAACAGGTCTCACATTTCTATTCAAGCAAATCTGTACTGTTTTAGCTGGTCAAGTTATTTGTAGCGACCGTAAAAGCACATTTTTTTTTCTGGGTTGAAAAACTATTCCCAAATTTGCCATTCTCAAAATAACTAGTTTCTGGTATTTAAGGCCTACTTGAAATCTATCCCAAAAAGGATATCTTACATTGAAGGTACTGATAGTGTCATTCAGAAAAACCTAAGACACACGCTACCGTGCAGATAGAAGTCTGATTCTGAGATTAAACCTTAACCTGTCACACAGTGCAAAAAAAAACAGGTCTCACATTTCTATTCAAGCAAATCTGTACTGTTTTAGCTGGTCAAGTTATTTGTAGCGACCGTAAAAGCACCTTTTTTTTTCTGGTTTGAAAAACTATTCCCAAATTTGCCATTCTCAAAATAACTAGTTTCTGGTATTTGAGGCCTACTTGAAATCTATCCCAAAAAGGATATCTTACATTGAAGGTACTAATAGTGTCATTCAGAAAAACCTAAGACACACGCTACCGTGCAGATAGAAGTCTGATTCTGTGATTAAACCTTAACCTGTCACACAGTGCCAAAAAAACAGGTCTCACATTTCTATTCAAGCAAATCTGTACTGTTTTAGCTGGTCAAGTTATTTGTAGCGACCGTAAAAGCACTTTTTTTTTTCTGGGTTGAAAAACTATTCCCAAATTTGCCATTCTCAAAATAACTAGTTTCTGGTATTTGAGGCCTACTTGAAATCTATCCCAAAAAGGATATCTTACATTGAAGGTACTGTTAGTGTCATTCAGAAAAACCTAAGACACACGCTAACGTGCAGATAGAAGTCTGATTCTGAGATTAAACCTTAACCTGTCACACAGTGCAAAAAAAAACAGGTCTCACATTTCTATTCAAGCAAATCTGTACTGTTTTAGCTGGTCAAGTTATTTGTAGCGACCGTAAAAGCACCTTTTTTTTTCTGGTTTGAAAAACTATTCCCAAATTTGCCATTCTCAAAATAACTAGTTTCTGGTATTTGAGGCCTACTTGAAATCTATCCCAAAAAGGATATCTTACATTGAAGGTACTGATAGTGTCATTCAGAAAAACCTAAGACACACGCTACCGTGCAGATAGAAGTCTGATTCTGTGATTAAACCTTAACCTGTCACACAGTGCAAAAAAAAACAGGTCTCACATTTCTATTCAAGCAAATCTGTACTGTTTTAGCTGGTCAAGTTATTTGTAGCGACCGTAAAAGCACTTTTTTTTTTCTGGGTTGAAAAACTATTCCCAAATTTGCCATTCTCAAAATAACTAGTTTCTGGTATTTGAGGCCTACTTGAAATCTATCCCAAAAAGGATATCTTACATTGAAGGTACTGATAGTGTCATTCAGAAAAACCTAAGACACACGCTACCGTGCAGATAGAAGTCTGATTCTGTGATTAAACCTTAACCTGTCACACAGTGCAAAAAAAAACAGGTCTCACATTTCTATTCAAGCAAATCTGTACTGTTTTAGCTGGTCAAGTTATTTGTAGCGACCGTAAAAGCACATTTTTTTTTCTGGGTTGAAAAACTATTCCCAAATTTGCCATTCTCAAAAAAACTAGTTTCTGGTATTTGAGGCCTACTTGAAATCTATCCCAAAAATGATATCATACATTGAAGGTACTGATAGTGTCATTCAGAAAAACCTAAGACACACGCTACCGTGCAGATAAAAGTCTGATTCTGTGACTAAACCTTAACCTGTCACACAGTGCAAAAAAAAAACAGGTCTCACATTTCTATTCAAGCAAATCTGTACTGTTTTAGCTGGTCAAGTTATTTGTAGCGACCGTAAAAGCACTTTTTTTTTCTGGGTTGAAAAACTATTCCCAAATTTGCCATTCTCAAAATAACTAGTTTCTGGTATTTGAGGCCTACTTGAAATCTATCCAAAAAAGGATATCTTACATTGAAGGTACTGATAGTGTCATTCAGAAAAACCTAAGACACACGCTACCGTGCAGATAGAAGTCTGATTCTGTGATTAAACCTTAACAGGTCACACAGTGCAAAAAAAAAACAGGTCTCACATTTCTATTCAAGCAAATCTGTACTGTTTTAGCTGGTCAAGTTATTTGTAGCGACCGTAAAAGCACTTTTTTTTTTCTGGGTTGAAAAACTATTCCCAAATTTGCCATTCTCAAAATAACTAGTTTCTGGTATTTGAGGCCTACTTGAAATCTATCCCAAAAAGGATATCTTACATTGAAGGTACTGATAGTGTCATTCAGAATAACCTAAGACACACGCTACCGTGCAGATAGAAGTCTGATTCTGAGAATAAACCTTAACCTGTCACACAGTGCAAAAAAAAACAGGTCTCACATTTCAATTCAAGCAAATCTGTACTGTTTTAGCTGGTCAAGTTATTTGTAGCGACCGTAAAAGCACCTTTTTTTTTCTGGTTTGAAAAACTATTCCCAAATTTGCCATTCTCAAAATAACTAGTTTCTGGTATTTGAGGCCTACTTGAAATCTATCCCAAAAAGGATATCTTACATTGAAGGTACTGATAGTGTCATTCGGAAAAACCTAAGACACACGCTACCGTGCAGATAGAAGTCTGATTCTGTGATTAAACCTTAACCTGTCACACAGTGCAAAAAAAAACAGGTCTCACATTTCTATTCAAGCAAATCTGTACTGTTTTAGCTGGTCAAGTTATTTGTAGCGACCGTAAAAGCACTTTTTTTTTTCTGGGTTGAAAAACTATTCCCAAATTTGCCATTCTCAAAATAACTAGTTTCTGGTATTTGAGGCCTACTTGAAATCTATACAAAAAAGGATATCTTACATTGAAGGTACTGATAGTGTCATTCAGAAAAACCTAAGACACACGCTACCGTGCAGATAGAAGTCTGATTCTGTGATTAAACCTTAACAGGTCACACATTGCAAAAAAAAAACAGGTCTCACATTTCTATTCAAGCAAATCTGTACTGTTTTAGCTGGTCAAGTTATTTGTAGCGACCGTAAAAGCACTTTTTTTTTTCTGGGTTGAAAAACTATTCCCAAATTTGCCATTCTCAAAATAACTAGTTTCTGGTATTTAAGGCCTACTTGAAATCTATCCCAAAAAGGATATCTTACATTGAAGGTACTGATAGTGTCATTCAGAAAAACCTAAGACACACGCTACCGTGCAGATAGAAGTCTGATTCTGAGATTAAACCTTAACCTGTCACACAGTGCAAAAAAAAACAGGTCTCACATTTCTATTCAAGCAAATCTGTACTGTTTTAGCTGGTCAAGTTATTTGTAGCGACCGTAAAAGCACCTTTTTTTTTCTGGTTTGAAAAACTATTCCCAAATTTGCCATTCTCAAAATAACTAGTTTCTGGTATTTGAGGCCTACTTGAAATCTATCCCAAAAAGGATATCTTACATTGAAGGTACTAATAGTGTCATTCAGAAAAACCTAAGACACACGCTACCGTGCAGATAGAAGTCTGATTCTGTGATTAAACCTTAACCTGTCACACAGTGCCAAAAAAAAACAGGTCTCACATTTCTATTCAAGCAAATCTGTACTGTTTTAGCTGGTCAAGTTATTTGTAGCGACCGTAAAAGCACATTTTTTTTTCTGGGTTGAAAAACTATTCCCAAATTTGCCATTCTCAAAATAACTAGTTTCTGGTATTTAAGGCCTACTTGAAATCTATCCCAAAAAGGATATCTTACATTGAAGGTACTGATAGTGTCATTCAGAAAAACCTAAGACACACGCTACCGTGCAGATAGAAGTCTGATTCTGAGATTAAACCTTAACCTGTCACACAGTGCAAAAAAAAACAGGTCTCACATTTCTATTCAAGCAAATCTGTACTGTTTTAGCTGGTCAAGTTATTTGTAGCGACCGTAAAAGCACCTTTTTTTTTCTGGTTTGAAAAACTATTCCCAAATTTGCCATTCTCAAAATAACTAGTTTCTGGTATTTGAGGCCTACTTGAAATCTATCCCAAAAAGGATATCTTACATTGAAGGTACTAATAGTGTCATTCAGAAAAACCTAAGACACACGCTACCGTGCAGATAGAAGTCTGATTCTGTGATTAAACCTTAACCTGTCACACAGTGCCAAAAAAAACAGGTCTCACATTTCTATTCAAGCAAATCTGTACTGTTTTAGCTGGTCAAGTTATTTGTAGCGACCGTAAAAGCACATTTTTTTTTCTGGGTTGAAAAACTATTCCCAAATTTGCCATTCTCAAAATAACTAGTTTCTGGTATTTGAGGCCTACTTGAAATCTATCCCAAAAAGGATATCTTACATTGAAGGTACTGTTAGTGTCATTCAGAAAAACCTAAGACACACGCTAACGTGCAGATAGAAGTCTGATTCTGAGATTAAACCTTAACCTGTCACACAGTGCAAAAAAAAACAGGTCTCACATTTCTATTCAAGCAAATCTGTACTGTTTTAGCTGGTCAAGTTATTTGTAGCGACCGTAAAAGCACCTTTTTTTTTCTGGTTTGAAAAACTATTCCCAAATTTGCCATTCTCAAAATAACTAGTTTCTGGTATTTGAGGCCTACTTGAAATCTATCCCAAAAAGGATATCTTACATTGAAGGTACTGATAGTGTCATTCAGAAAAACCTAAGACACACGCTACCGTGCAGATAGAAGTCTGATTCTGTGATTAAACCTTAACCTGTCACACAGTGCAAAAAAAAACAGGTCTCACATTTCTATTCAAGCAAATCTGTACTGTTTTAGCTGGTCAAGTTATTTGTAGCGACCGTAAAAGCACTTTTTTTTTTCTGGGTTGAAAAACTATTCCCAAATTTGCCATTCTCAAAATAACTAGTTTCTGGTATTTGAGGCCTACTTGAAATCTATCCCAAAAAGGATATCTTACATTGAAGGTACTGATAGTGTCATTCAGAAAAACCTAAGACACACGCTACCGTGCAGATAGAAGTCTGATTCTGTGATTAAACCTTAACCTGTCACACAGTGCAAAAAAAAACAGGTCTCACATTTCTATTCAAGCAAATCTGTACTGTTTTAGCTGGTCAAGTTATTTGTAGCGACCGTAAAAGCACATTTTTTTTTCTGGGTTGAAAAACTATTCCCAAATTTGCCATTCTCAAAAAAACTAGTTTCTGGTATTTGAGGCCTACTTGAAATCTATCCCAAAAATGATATCATACATTGAAGGTACTGATAGTGTCATTCAGAAAAACCTAAGACACACGCTACCGTGCAGATAAAAGTCTGATTCTGTGACTAAACCTTAACCTGTCACACAGTGCAAAAAAAAAACAGGTCTCACATTTCTATTCAAGCAAATCTGTACTGTTTTAGCTGGTCAAGTTATTTGTAGCGACCGTAAAAGCACTTTTTTTTTCTGGGTTGAAAAACTATTCCCAAATTTGCCATTCTCAAAATAACTAGTTTCTGGTATTTGAGGCCTACTTGAAATCTATCCAAAAAAGGATATCTTACATTGAAGGTACTGATAGTGTCATTCAGAAAAACCTAAGACACACGCTACCGTGCAGATAGAAGTCTGATTCTGTGATTAAACCTTAACAGGTCACACAGTGCAAAAAAAAAACAGGTCTCACATTTCTATTCAAGCAAATCTGTACTGTTTTAGCTGGTCAAGTTATTTGTAGCGACCGTAAAAGCACTTTTTTTTTTCTGGGTTGAAAAACTATTCCCAAATTTGCCATTCTCAAAATAACTAGTTTCTGGTATTTGAGGCCTACTTGAAATCTATCCCAAAAAGGATATCTTACATTGAAGGTACTGATAGTGTCATTCAGAATAACCTAAGACACACGCTACCGTGCAGATAGAAGTCTGATTCTGAGAATAAACCTTAACCTGTCACACAGTGCAAAAAAAAACAGGTCTCACATTTCAATTCAAGCAAATCTGTACTGTTTTAGCTGGTCAAGTTATTTGTAGCGACCGTAAAAGCACCTTTTTTTTTCTGGTTTGAAAAACTATTCCCAAATTTGCCATTCTCAAAATAACTAGTTTCTGGTATTTGAGGCCTACTTGAAATCTATCCCAAAAAGGATATCTTACATTGAAGGTACTGATAGTGTCATTCGGAAAAACCTAAGACACACGCTACCGTGCAGATAGAAGTCTGATTCTGTGATTAAACCTTAACCTGTCACACAGTGCAAAAAAAAACAGGTCTCACATTTCTATTCAAGCAAATCTGTACTGTTTTAGCTGGTCAAGTTATTTGTAGCGACCGTAAAAGCACATTTTTTTTTCTGGGTTGAAAAATTATTCCCAAATTTGCCATTCTCAAAATAACTAGTTTCTGGTATTTGAGGCCTACTTGAAATCTATCCCAAAAATGATATCTTACATTGAAGGTACTGATAGTGTCATTCAGAAAAACCTAAGACACACGCTACCGTGCAGATAGAAGTCTGATTCTGTGATTAAACCTTAACCTGTCACACAGTGCAAAAAAAAAACAGGTCTCACATTTCTATTCAAGCAAATCTGTACTGTTTTAGCTGGTCAAGTTATTTGTAGCGACCGTAAAAGCACTTTTTTTTTTCTGGGTTGAAAAACTATTCCAAAATTTGCCATTCTCAAAATAACTAGTTTCTGGTATTTGAGGCCTACTTAAAATCTATCCAAAAAAGGATATCTTACATTGAAGGTACTGATAGTGTCATTCAGAAAAACCTAAGACACACGCTACCGTGCAGATAGAAGTCTGATTCTGAGATTAAACCTTAACCTGTCACACAGTTCAAAAAAAAACAGGTCTCACATTTCTATTCAAGCAAATCTGTACTGTTTTAGCTGGTCAAGTTATTTGTAGCGACCGTAAAAGCACTTTTTTTTTTCTGGTTTGAAAAACTATTCCCAAATTTGCCATTCTCAAAATAACTAGTTTCTGGTATTTGAGGCCTACTTGAAATCTATCCCAAAAAGGATATCTTACATTGAAGGTACTGATAGTGTCATTCAGAAAAACCTAAGACACACGCTACCGTGCAGATAGAAGTCTGATTCTGAGAATAAACCTTAACCTGTCACACAGTGCAAAAAAAAACAGGTCTCACATTTCTATTCAAGCAAATCTGTACTGTTTTAGCTGGTCAAGTTATTTGTAGCGACCGTAAAAGCACCTTTTTTTTTCTGGGTTGAAAAACTATTCCCAAATTTGCCATTCTCAAAATAACAAGTTTCTGGTATTTGAGGCCTACTTGAAATCTATCCCAAAAAGGATATCTTACATTGAAGGTACTGATAGTGTCATTCAGAAAAACCTAAGACACACGCTACCGTGCAGATAGAAGTCTGATTCTGTGATTAAACCTTAACCTGTCACACAGTGCAAAAAAAAACAGGTCTCACATTTCTATTCAAGCAAATCTGTACTGTTTTAGCTGGTCAAGTTATTTGTAGCGACCGTAAAAGCACATTTTTTTTTCTGGGTGGAAAAACTATTCCCAAATTTGCCATTCTCAAAATAACTAGTTTCTGGTATTTGAGGCCTACTTGAAATCTATCCCAAAAATGATATCTTACATTGAAGGTACTGATAGTGTCATTCAGAAAAACCTAAGAAACACGCTACCGTGCAGATAGAAGTCTGATTCTGAGATTAAACCTTAACCTGTCACACAGTACAAAAAAAAACAGGTCTCACATTTCTATTCAAGCAAATCTGTACTGTTTTAGCTGGTCAAGTTATTTGTAGCGACCGTAAAAGCACATTTTTTTTTCTGGTTTGAAAAACTATTTCCAAATTTGCCATTCTCAAAATAACTAGTTTCTGGTATTTGAGGCCTACTTGAAATCTATCCCAAAAAGGATATCTTACATTGAAGATACTGATAGTGTCATTCAGAAAAACCTAAGACACACGCTACCGTGCAGATAGAAGTCTGATTCTGTAATTAAACCTTAACCTGTCACACAGTGCAAAAAAAAACAGGTCTCACATTTCTATTCAAGCAAATCTGTACTGTTTTAGCTGGTCAAGTTATTTGTAGTGACCGTAAAAGCACATTTTTTTTCTGGGTTGAAAAACTATTCCCAAATTTGCCATTCTCAAAATAACTAGTTTCTGATATTTGAGGCCTACTTGAAATCTATCCAAAAAAGGATATCTTACATTGAAGGTACTGTTAGTGTCATTCAGAAAAACCTAAGACACACGCTACAGTGCAGATAGAAGTCTGATTCTGTGATTAAACCTTAACAGGTCACACAGTGCAAAAAAAAAACAGGTCTCACATTTCTATTCAAGCAAATCTGTACTGTTTTAGCTGGTCAAGTTATTTGTAGCGACCGTAAAAGCACTTTTTTTTTTCTGGGTTGAAAAACTATTCCCAAATTTGCCATTCTCAAAATAACTAGTTTCTGGTATTTGAGGCCTACTTGAAATCTATCCCAAAAAGGATATCTTACATTGAAGGTACTGATAGTGTCATTCAGAAAAACCTAAGACACACGCTACCGTGCAGATAGAAGTCTGATTCTGTGATTAAACCTTAACCTGTCACACAGTGCAAAAAAAAACAGGTCTCACATTTCTATTCAAGCAAATCTGTACTGTTTTAGCTGGTCAAGTTATTTGTAGCGACCGTAAAAGCACTTTTTTTTTTCTGGGTTGAAAAACTATTCCCAAATTTGACATTCTCAAAATAACTAGTTTCTGGTATTTGAGGCCTACTTGAAATCTATCCCAAAAATGATATCTTACATTGAAGGTACTGATAGTGTCATTCAGAAAAACCTAAGACACACGCTACCGTGCAGATAGAAGTCTGATTCTGTGATTAAACCTTAACCTGTCACACAGTGCAAAAAAAAAACAGGTCTCACATTTCTATTCAAGCAAATCTGTACTGTTTTAGCTGGTCAAGTTATTTGTAGCGACCGTAAAAGCACTTTTTTTTTTCTGGGTTGAAAAACTATTCCCAAATTTGCCATTCTCAAAATAACTAGTTTCTGGTATTTAAGGCCTACTTGAAATCTATCCCAAAAAGGATATCTTACATTGAAGGTACTGATAGTGTCATTCAGAAAAACCTAAGACACACGCTACCGTGCAGATAGAAGTCTGATTCTGAGATTAAACCTTAACCTGTCACACAGTGCAAAAAAAAACAGGTCTCACATTTCTATTCAAGCAAATCTGTACTGTTTTAGCTGGTCAAGTTATTTGTAGCGACCGTAAAAGCACATTTTTTTTTCTGGTTTGAAAAACTATTCCCAAATTTGCCATTCTCAAAATAACTAGTTTCTGGTATTTGAGGCCTACTTGAAATCTATCCCAAAAAGGATATCTTACATTGAAGGTACTAATAGTGTCATTCAGAAAAACCTAAGACACACGCTACCGTGCAGATAGAAGTCTGATTCTGTGATTAAACCTTAACCTGTCACACAGTGCCAAAAAAAACAGGTCTCACATTTCTATTCAAGCAAATCTGTACTGTTTTAGCTGGTCAAGTTATTTGTAGCGACCGTAAAAGCACTTTTTTTTTTCTGGGTTGAAAAACTATTCCCAAATTTGCCATTCTCAAAATAACTAGTTTCTGGTATTTGAGGCCTACTTGAAATCTATCCCAAAAAGGATATCTTACATTGAAGGTACTGTTAGTGTCATTCAGAAAAACCTAAGACACACGCTACCGTGCAGATAGAAGTCTGATTCTGAGATTAAACCTTAACCTGTCACACAGTGCAAAAAAAAACAGGTCTCACATTTCTATTCAAGCAAATCTGTACTGTTTTAGCTGGTCAAGTTATTTGTAGCGACCGTAAAAGCACCTTTTTTTTTCTGGTTTGAAAAACTATTCCCAAATTTGCCATTCTCAAAATAACTAGTTTCTGGTATTTGAGGCCTACTTGAAATCTATCCCAAAAAGGATATCTTACATTGAAGGTACTGATAGTGTCATTCAGAAAAACCTAAGACACACGCTACCGTGCAGATAGAAGTCTGATTCTGTGATTAAACCTTAACCTGTCACACAGTGCAAAAAAAAACAGGTCTCACATTTCTATTCAAGCAAATCTGTACTGTTTTAGCTGGTCAAGTTATTTGTAGCGACCGTAAAAGCACTTTTTTTTTTCTGGGTTGAAAAACTATTCCCAAATTTGCCATTCTCAAAATAACTAGTTTCTGGTATTTGAGGCCTACTTGAAATCTATCCCAAAAATGATATCTTACATTGAAGGTACTGATAGTGTCATTCTGAAAAACCTAAGACACACGCTACCGTGCAGATAGAAGTCTGATTCTGTGATTAAACCATAACAGGTCACACATTGCAAAAAAAAAACAGGTCTCACATTTCTATTCAAGCAAATCTGTACTGTTTTAGCTGGTCAAGTTATTTGTAGCGACCGTAAAAGCACTTTTTTTTTTCTGGGTTGAAAAACTATTCCCAAATTTGCCATTCTCAAAATAACTAGTTTCTGGTATTTAAGGCCTACTTGAAATCTATCCCAAAAAGGATATCTTACATTGAAGGTACTGATAGTGTCATTCAGAAAAACCTAAGACACACGCTACCGTGCAGATAGAAGTCTGATTCTGAGATTAAACCTTAACCTGTCACACAGTGCAAAAAAAAACAGGTCTCACATTTCTATTCAAGCAAATCTGTACTGTTTTAGCTGGTCAAGTTATTTGTAGCGACCGTAAAAGCACTTTTTTTTTTCTGGTTTGAAAAACTATTCCCAAATTTGCCATTCTCAAAATAACTAGTTTCTGGTATTTGAGGCCTACTTGAAATCTATCCCAAAAAGGATATCTTACATTGAAGGTACTGATAGTGTCATTCAGAAAAACCTAAGACACACGCTACCGTACAGATAGAAGTCTGATTCTGAGAATAAACCTTAACCTGTCACACAGTGCAAAAAAAAACAGGTCTCACATTTCTATTCAAGCAAATCTGTACTGTTTTAGCTGGTCAAGTTATTTGTAGCGACCGTAAAAGCACCTTTTTTTTTCTGGGTTGAAAAACTATTCCCAAATTTGCCATTCTCAAAATAACAAGTTTCTGGTATTTGAGGCCTACTTGAAATCTATCCCAAAAAGGATATCTTACATTGAAGGTACTGATAGTGTCATTCAGAAAAACCTAAGACACACGCTACCGTGCAGATAGAAGTCTGATTCTGTGATTAAACCTTAACCTGTCACACAGTGCAAAAAAAAACAGGTCTCACATTTCTATTCAAGCAAATCTGTACTGTTTTAGCTGGTCAAGTTATTTGTAGCGACCGTAAAAGCACATTTTTTTTTCTGGGTGGAAAAACTATTCCCAAATTTGCCATTCTCAAAATAACTAGTTTCTGGTATTTGAGGCCTACTTGAAATCTATCCCAAAAATGATATCTTACATTGAAGGTACTGATAGTGTCATTCAGAAAAACCTAAGACCCACGCTACCGTGCAGATAGAAGTCTGATTCTGTGATTAAACCTTAACCTGTCACACAGTGCAAAAAAAAAACAGGTCTCACATTTCTATTCAAGCAAATCTGTACTGTTTTAGCTGGTCAAGTTATTTGTAGCGACCGTAAAAGCGCTTTTTTTTTTCTGGGTTGAAAAACTACTCCCAAATTTGCCATTCTCAAAATAACTAGTTTCTGGTATTTGAGGCCTACTTGAAATCTATCCCAAAAAGGATATCTTACATTGAAGGTACTGATAGTGTCGTTCAGAAAAACCTAAGAAACACGCTACCGTGCAGATAGAAGTCTGATTCTGAGATTAAACCTTAACCTGTCACACAGTGCAAAAAAAAACAGGTCTCACATTTCTATTCAAGCAAATCTGTACTGTTTTAGCTGGTCAAGTTATTTGTAGCGACCGTAAAAGCACATTTTTTTTTCTGGTTTGAAAAACTATTTCCAAATTTGCCATTCTCAAAATAACTAGTTTCTGGTATTTGAGGCCTACTTGAAATCTATCCCAAAAAGGATATCTTACATTGAAGATACTGATAGTGTCATTCAGAAAAACCTAAGACACACGCTACCGTGCAGATAGAAGTCTGATTCTGTAATTAAACCTTAACCTGTCACACAGTGCAAAAAAAAACAGGTCTCACATTTCTATTCAAGCAAATCTGTACTGTTTTAGCTGGTCAAGTTATTTGTAGTGACCGTAAAAGCACTTTTTTTTTCTGGGTTGAAAAACTATTCCCAAATTTGCCATTCTCAAAATAACTAGTTTCTGATATTTGAGGCCTACTTGAAATCTATCCAAAAAAGGATATCTTACATTGAAGGTACTGTTAGTGTCATTCAGAAAAACCTAAGACACACGCTACAGTGCAGATAGAAGTCTGATTCTGTGATTAAACCTTAACAGGTCACACAGTGCAAAAAAAAAACAGGTCTCACATTTCTATTCAAGCAAATCTGTACTGTTTTAGCTGGTCAAGTTATTTGTAGCGACCGCAAAAGCACTTTTTTTTTTCTGGGTTGAAAAACTATTCCCAAATTTGCCATTCTCAAAATAACTAGTTTCTGGTATTTGAGGCCTACTTGAAATCTATCCCAAAAAGGATATCTTACATTGAAGGTACTGATAGTGTCATTCAGAAAAACCTAAGACACACGCTACCGTGCAGATAGAAGTCTGATTCTGAGATTAAACCTTAACCTGTCACACAGTGCAAAAAAAAACAGGTCTCACATTTCTATTCAAGCAAATCTGTACTGTTTTAGCTGGTCAAGTTATTTGTAGCGACCGTAAAAGCACCTTTTTTTTTCTGGTTTGAAAAACTATTCCCAAATTTGCCATTCTCAAAATAACTAGTTTCTGGTATTTGAGGCCTACTTGAAATCTATCCCAAAAATGATATCTTACATTGAAGGTACTGATAGTGTCATTCAGAAAAACCTAAGACACACGCTACCGTGCAGATAGAAGTCTGATTCTGTGATTAAACCTTAACCTGTCACACAGTGCAAAAAAAAAACAGGTCTCACATTTCTATTCAAGCAAATCTGTACTGTTTTAGCTGGTCAAGTTATTTGTAGCGACCGTAAAAGCACTTTTTTTTTTCTGGGTTGAAAAACTATTCCCAAATTTGCCATTCTCAAAATAACTAGTTTCTGGTATTTAAGGCCTACTTGAAATCTATCCCAAAAAGGATATCTTACATTGAAGGTACTGATAGTGTCATTCAGAAAAACCTAAGACACACGCTACCGTGCAGATAGAAGTCTGATTCTGAGATTAAACCTTAACCTGTCACACAGTGCAAAAAACAGGTCTCACATTTCTATTCAAGCAAATCTGTACTGTTTTAGCTGGTCAAGTTATTTGTAGCGACCGTAAAAGCACCTTTTTTTTTCTGGTTTGAAAAACTATTCCCAAATTTGCCATTCTCAAAATAACTAGTTTCTGGTATTTGAGGCCTACTTGAAATCTATCCCAAAAAGGATATCTTACATTGAAGGTACTAATAGTGTCATTCAGAAAAACCTAAGACACACGCTACCGTGCAGATAGAAGTCTGATTCTGTGATTAAACCTTAACCTGTCACACAGTGCCAAAAAAAACAGGTCTCACATTTCTATTCAAGCAAATCTGTACTGTTTTAGCTGGTCAAGTTATTTGTAGCGACCGTAAAAGCACATTTTTTTTTCTGGGTTGAAAAACTATTCCCAAATTTGCCATTCTCAAAATAACTAGTTTCTGGTATTTGAGGCCTACTTGAAATCTATCCCAAAAAGGATATCTTACATTGAAGGTACTGTTAGTGTCATTCAGAAAAACCTAAGACACACGCTACCGTGCAGATAGAAGTCTGATTCTGAGATTAAACCTTAACCTGTCACACAGTGCAAAAAAAAACAGGTCTCACATTTCTATTCAAGCAAATCTGTACTGTTTTAGCTGGTCAAGTTATTTGTAGCGACCGTAAAAGCACCTTTTTTTTTCTGGTTTGAAAAACTATTCCCAAATTTGCCATTCTCAAAATAACTAGTTTCTGGTATTTGAGGCCTACTTGAAATCTATCCCAAAAAGGATATCTTACATTGAAGGTACTGATAGTGTCATTCAGAAAAACCTAAGACACACGCTACCGTGCAGATAGAAGTCTGATTCTGTGATTAAACCTTAACCTGTCACACAGTGCAAAAAAAAACAGGTCTCACATTTCTATTCAAGCAAATCTGTACTGTTTTAGCTGGTCAAGTTATTTGTAGCGACCGTAAAAGCACTTTTTTTTTTCTGGGTTGAAAAACTATTCCCAAATTTGCCATTCTCAAAATAACTAGTTTCTGGTATTTGAGGCCTACTTGAAATCTATCCCAAAAATGATATCTTACATTGAAGGTACTGATAGTGTCATTCAGAAAAACCTAAGACACACGCTACCGTGCAGATAGAAGTCTGATTCTGTGATTAAACCTTAACCTGTCACACAGTGCAAAAAAAAAACAGGTCTCACATTTCTATTCAAGCAAATCTGTACTGTTTTAGCTGGTCAAGTTATTTGTAGCGACCGTAAAAGCACTTTTTTTTTTCTGGGTTGAAAAACTATTCCCAAATTTGCCATTCTCAAAATAACTAGTTTCTGGTATTTGAGGCCTACTTGAAATCTATCCAAAAAAGGATATCTTACATTGAAGGTACTGATAGTGTCATTCTGAAAAACCTAAGACACACGCTACCGTGCAGATAGAAGTCTGATTCTGTGATTAAACCATAACAGGTCACACATTGCAAAAAAAAAACAGGTCTCACATTTCTATTCAAGCAAATCTGTACTGTTTTAGCTGGTCAAGTTATTTGTAGCGACCGTAAAAGCACTTTTTTTTTTCTGGGTTGAAAAACTATTCCCAAATTTGCCATTCTCAAAATAACTAGTTTCTGGTATTTAAGGCCTACTTGAAATCTATCCCAAAAAGGATATCTTACATTGAAGGTACTGATAGTGTCATTCAGAAAAACCTAAGACACACGCTACCGTGCAGATAGAAGTCTGATTCTGAGATTAAACCTTAACCTGTCACACAGTGCAAAAAAAAACAGGTCTCACATTTCTATTCAAGCAAATCTGTACTGTTTTAGCTGGTCAAGTTATTTGTAGCGACCGTAAAAGCACCTTTTTTTTTCTGGTTTGAAAAACTATTCTTAAATTTGCCATTCTCAAAATAACTAGTTTCTGGTATTTGAGGCCTACTTGAAATCTATCCCAAAAAGGATATCTTACATTGAAGGTACTAATAGTGTCATTCAGAAAAACCTAAGACACACGCTACCGTGCAGATAGAAGTCTGATTCTGTGATTAAACCTTAACCTGTCACACAGTGCCAAAAAAAACAGGTCTCACATTTCTATTCAAGCAAATCTGTACTGTTTTAGCTGGTCAAGTTATTTGTAGCGACCGTAAAAGCACATTTTTTTTTCTGGGTTGAAAAACTATTCCCAAATTTGCCATTCTCAAAATAACTAGTTTCTGGTATTTGAGGCCTACTTGAAATCTATCCCAAAAATGATATCTTGCATTGAAGGTACTGATAGTGTCATTCAGAAAAACCTAAGACACACGCTACCGTGCAGATAGAAGTCTGATTCTGTGATTAAACCTTAACCTGTCACACAGTGCAAAAAAAAAACAGGTCTCACATTTCTATTCACGCAAATCTGTACTGTTTTAGCTGGTCAAGTTATTTGTAGCAACCGTAAAAGCACTTTTTTTTTTCTGGGTTGAAAAACTATTCCCAAATTTGCCATTCTCAAAATAACTAGTTTCTGGTATTTGAGGCCTACTTGAAATCTATCCCAAAAAGGATATCTTACATTGAAGGTACTGATAGTGTCATTCAGAAAAACCTAAGACACACGCTACCGTGAAGATAGAAGTCTGATTCTGAGATTAAACCTTAACCTGTCACACAGTGCAAAAAAAAACAGGTCTCACATTTCTATTCAAGCAAATCTGTACTGTTTTAGCTGGTCAAGTTATTTGTAGCGACCGTAAAAGCACATTTTTTTTTCTGGTTTGAAAAACTATTTCCAAATTTGCCATTCTCAAAATAACTAGTTTCTGGTATTTGAGGCCTACTTGAAATCTATCCCAAAAAGGATATCTTACATTGAAGGTACTGATAGTGTCATTCAGAAAAACCTAAGACACACGCTACCGTGCAGATACAGTAGAAGTCTGATTCTGTAATTAAACCTTAACCTGTCACACAGTGCAAAAAAAAACAGGTCTCACATTTCTATTCAAGCAAATCTGTACTGTTTTAGCTGGTCAAGTTATTTGTAGCGACCGTAAAAGCACTTTTTTTTTTCTGGGTTGAAAAACTATTCCCAAATTTGCCATTCTCAAAATAACTAGTTTCTGATATTTGAGGCCTACTTGAAATCTATCCAAAAAAGGATATCTTACATTGAAGGTACTGTTAGTGTCATTCAGAAAAACCTAAGACACACGCTACAGTGCAGATAGAAGTCTGATTCTGTGATTAAACCTTAACAGGTCACACAGTGCAAAAAAAAAAACAGGTCTCACATTTCTATTCAAGCAAATCTGTACTGTTTTAGCTGGTCAAGTTATTTGTAGCGACCGTAAAAGCACCTTTTTTTTTCTGGTTTGAAAAACTATTCCCAAATTTGCCATTCTCAAAATAACTAGTTTCTGGTATTTGAGGCCTACTTGAAATCTATCCCAAAAAGGATATCTTACATTGAAGGTACTGATAGTGTCATTCAGAAAAACCTAAGACACACGCTACCGTGCAGATAGAAGTCTGATTCTGAGATTAAACCTTAACCTGTCACACAGTGCAAAAAAAAACAGGTCTCACATTTCTATTCAAGCAAATCTGTACTGTTTTAGCTGGTCAAGTTATTTGTAGCGACCGTAAAAGCACCTTTTTTTTTCTGGTTTGAAAAACTATTCCCAAATTTGCTATTCTCAAAATAACTAGTTTCTGGTATTTGAGGCCTACTTGAAATCTATCCCAAAAAGGATATCTTACATTGAAGGTACTGATAGTGTCATTCAGAAAAACCTAAGACACACGCTACCGTGCAGATAGAAGTCTGATTCTGTGATTAAACCTTAACCTGTCACACAGTGCAAAAAAAAACAGGTCTCACATTTCTATTCAAGCAAATCTGTACTGTTTTAGCTGGTCAAGTTGTTTGTAGCGACCGTAAAAGCACCTTTTTTTTTTCTGGGTTGAAAAACTATTCCCAAATTTGCCATTCTCAAAATAACTAGTTTCTGGTATTTGAGGCCTACTTGAAATCTATCCCAAAAATGATATCTTACATTGAAGGTACTGATAGTGTCATTCAGAAAAACCTAAGACACACGCTACCGTGCAGATAGAAGTCTGATTCTGTGATTAAACCTTAACCTGTCACACAGTGCAAAAAAAAAACAGGTCTCACATTTCTATTCAAGCAAATCTGTACTGTTTTAGCTGGTCAAGTTATTTGTAGCGACCGTAAAAGCACTCTTTTTTTTCTGGGTTGAAAAACTATTCCCAAATTTGCCATTCTCAAAATAACTAGTTTCTGGTATTTGAGGCCTACTTGAAATCTATCCAAAAAAGGATATCTTACATTGAAGGTACTGATAGTGTCATTCTGAAAAACCTAAGACACACGCTACCGTGCAGATAGAAGTCTGATTCTGTGATTAAACCTTAACAGGTCACACATTGCAAAAAAAAACAGGTCTCACATTTCTATTCAAGCAAATCTGTACTGTTTTAGCTGGTCAAGTTATTTGTAGCGACCGTAAAAGCACTTTTTTTTTTCTGGGTTAAAAAACTATTCCCAAATTTGCCATTCTCAAAATAACTAGTTTCTGGTATTTAAGGCCTACTTGAAATCTATCCCAAAAAGGATATCTTACATTGAAGGTACTGATAGTGTCATTCAGAAAAACCTAAGACACACGCTACCGTGCAGATAGAAGTCTGATTCTGAGATTAAACCTTAACCTGTCACACAGTGCAAAAAAAAACAGGTCTCACATTTCTATTCAAGCAAATCTGTACTGTTTTAGCTGGTCAAGTTATTTGTAGCGACCGTAAAAGCACCTTTTTTTTTCTGGTTTGAAAAACTATTCCCAAATTTGCCATTCTCAAAATAACTAGTTTCTGGTATTTGAGGCCTACTTGAAATCTATCCCAAAAAGGATATCTTACATTGAAGGTACTGATAGTGTCATTCAGAAAAACCTAAGACACACGCTACCGTGCAGATAGAAGTCTGATTCTGTGATTAAACCTTAACCTGTCACACAGTGCCAAAAAAAACAGGTCTCACATTTCTATTCAAGCAAATCTGTACTGTTTTAGCTGGTCAAGTTATTTGTAGCGACCGTAAAAGCACATTTTTTTTTCTGGGTTGAAAAACTATTCCCAAATTTGCCATTCTCAAAATAACTAGTTTCTGGTATTTGAGGCCTACTTGAAATCTATCCCAAAAATGATATCTTGCATTGAAGGTACTGATAGTGTCATTCAGAAAAACCTAAGACACACGCTACCGTGCAGATAGAAGTCTGATTCTGTGATTAAACCTTAACCTGTCACACAGTGCAAAAAAAAACCAGGTCTCACATTTCTATTCACGCAAATCTGTACTGTCTTAGCTGGTCAAGTTATTTGTAGCGACCGTAAAAGCACTTTTTTTTTTCTGGGTTGAAAAACTATTCCCAAATTTGCCATTCTCAAAATAACTAGTTTCTGGTATTTGAGGCCTACTTGAAATCTATCCCAAAAAGGATATCTTACATTGAAGGTACTGATAGTGTCATTCAGAAAAACCTAAGACACACGCTACCGTGCAGATAGAAGTCTGATTCTGTGATTAAACCTTAACCTGTCACACAGTGCAAAAAAAAAACAGGTCTCACATTTCTATTCAAGCAAATCTGTACTGTTTTAGCTTGTCAAGTTATTTGTAGCGACCGTAAAAGCACTTTTTTTTTTCTGGGTTGAAAAACTATTCCCAAATTTGCCATTCTCAAAATAACTAGTTTCTGGTATTTGAGGCCTACTTGAAATCTATCCCAAAAAGGATATCTTACATTGAAGGTACTGATAGTGTCATTCAGAAAAACCTAAGACACACGCTACTGTGCAGAAAGAAGTCTGATTCTGAGATTAAACCTTAACCTGTCACACAGTGCAAAAAAAAACAGGTCTCACATTTCTATTCAAGCAAATCTGTACTGTTTTAGCTGGTCAAGTTATTTGTAGCGACCGTAAAAGCACATTTTTTTTTCTGGTTTAAAAAACTATTCCCAAATTTGCCATTCTCAAAATAACTAGTTTCTGGTATTTGAGGCCTACTTGAAATCTATCCCAAAAAGGATATCAAACATTGAAGGTACTGATAGTGTCATTCAGAAAAACCTAAGACACACGCTACCGTGCAGATAGAAGTCTGATTCTGAGATTAAACCTTAACCTGTCACACAGTGCAAAAAAAAACAGGTCTCACATTTCTATTCAAGCAAATCTGTACTGTTTTAGCTGGTTTAAGTTATTTGTAGCGACCGTAAAAGCACCTTTTTTTTTCTGGTTTGAAAAACTATTCCCAAATTTGCCATTCTCAAAATAACTAGTTTCTGGTATTTGAGGCCTACTTGAAATCTATCCCAAAAAGAATATCTTACATTGAAGGTACTGATAGTGTCATTCAGAAAAACCTAAGACACACGCTACCGTGCAGATAGAAGTCTGATTCTGTGATTAAACCTTAACCTGTCACACAGTGCAAAAAAAAACAGGTCTCACATTTCTATTCAAGCAAATCTGTACTGTTTTAGCTGGTCAAGTTATTTGTAGCGACCGTAAAAGCACTTTTTTTTTTCTGGGTTGAAAAACTATTCCCAAATTTGCCATTCTCAAAATAACTAGTTTCTGGTATTTGAGGCCTACTTGAAATCTATCCCAAAAAGGATATCTTACATTGAAGGTACTGATAGTGTCATTCAGAAAAACCTAAGACACACGCTACCGTGCAGATAGAAGTCTGATTCTGTGATTAAACCTTAACCTGTCACACATTGCAAAAAAAAAACAGGTCTCACATTTCTATTCAAGCAAATCTGTACTGTTTTAGCTGGTCAAGTTATTTGTAGTGACCGTAAAAGCACTTTTTTTTTTCTGGGTTGAAAAACTATTCCCAAATTTGCCATTCTCAAAATTGTGGTGAACGGGAACAATGAGGAAAACATCTAATAAGGGACGCGGACGCGGACGTGGACATGGTCGTGGTGGTGTTAGTGGACCCTCTGGTGCTGGGAGAGGACGTGGCCGTTCTGCCACAGCCACACGTCCTAGTGTACCAACTACCTCAGGTCCCAGTAGCCGCCAGAATTTACAGGGATATTTGGTGGGGCCCAATGCCGTTCTAAGGATGGTAAGGCCTGAGCAGGTACAGGCATTATTCAATTGGGTGGCCGACAGTGCATCCAGCACGTTCACATTATCTCCCACCCAGTCTTCTGCAGAAAGCGCACAGATGGCGCATGAAAACCAAGCCCATCAGTCTGTCACATCACCCCCATGCATATCAGGGAAACTGTCTGAGCCTCAATTTATGCAGCAGTCTCTTATGCTGTTTGAAGACTCTGCTGCCAGGGTTTCCCAAGGGCATCCACCTAGCTCTTCACCAGGGGTGGAAGAGATAGAATGCACTAACGCACAACCACTTATGTTTCCTGATGATGAGGACATGGGAATACCACCTCAGCACGTCTCTGATGATGACGAAACACAGGTGCCAACTGCTGCGTCTTTCTGCAGTGTGCAGACTGAACAGGAGGTCAGGGATCAAGACTGGGTGGAAGACGATGCAGGGGACGATGAGGTCCTAGACCCCACATGGAATGAAGGTCGTGCCACTGACTTTCACAGTTCGGAGGAAGAGGCAGTGGTGAGACCGAGCCAACAGCGTAGCAAAAGAGGGAGCAGTGGGCAAAATCAGAACACCCGCCGCCAAGAGACTCCGCCTGCTACTGACCGCCGCCATCTGGGACCGAGCACCCCAAAGGCAGCTTCAAGGAGTTCCCTGGCATGGCACTTCTTCAAACAATGTGCTGACGACAAGACCCGAGTGGTTTGCACGCTGTGCCATCAGAGCCTGAAGCGAGGCATTAACGTTCTGAACCTTAGCACAACCTGCATGACCAGGCACCTGCATGCAAAGCATGAACTGCAGTGGAGTAAACACCTTAAAAACAAGGAAGTCACTCAGGCTCCCCCTGCTGCCTCTTCTGCTGCTGCCGCCTCGGCCTCTTCTGCTGCTGCCGCCGCCTCGGCCTCTTCTGCTGCCGCCACCTCGGCCTCTTCCTCTGCCTCTGGAGGAACGTTGGCACCTGCTGCCCAGCAAACATGGGATGTACCACCAACACCACCACCTGCGTCACCAAGCATCTCAACCATGTCACACGGCAGCGTTCAGCTCTCCATCTCACAAACATTTGAGAGAAAGCGTAAATTCCCACCTAGCCACCCTCGATCCCTGGCCCTGAATGCCAGCATTTCTAAACTACTGGCCTATGAAATGCTGTCATTTAGGCTGGTGGACACAGACAGCTTCAAACAGCTAATGTCGCTTGCTGTCCCACAGTATGTTGTTCCCAGCCGCCACTACTTCTCCAAGAGAGCCGTGCCTTCCCTGCACAAACAAGTGTCCGATAAAATCAAGTGTGCACTGCGCAACGCCATCTGTGGCAAGGTCCACCTAACCACAGATACGTGGACCAGTAAGCACGGCCAGGGACGCTATATCTCCCTAACTGCACACTGGGTATATGTAGTGGCGGCTGGGCCCCATGCGGAGAGCTGTTTGGCGCACGTCCTTCCGCCGCCAAGGATCGCAGGGCAACATTCTTTGCCTCCTGTCTCCTCCTCCTCCTACTCAGCTTCCTCCTCCTCTTCTTTCACCTGCTCATCCAGTCAGCCACACACCTTCACCACCAACTTCAGCACAGCCCGGGGTAAACGTCAGCAGGCCATTCTGAAACTCATATGTTTGGGGGACAGGCCCCACACCGCACAGGAGTTGTGGCGGGGTATAGAACAACAGACCGACGAGTGGTTGCTGCCGGTGAGCCTCAAGCCCGGCCTGGTGGTGTGCGATAATGGGCGAAATCTCGTTGCAGCTCTGGGACTAGCCGGTTTGACGCACATCCCTTGCCTTGCGCATGTGCTGAATTTGGTGGTGCAGAAGTTCATTCGCAACTACCCCGACATGTCAGAGCTGCTGCATAAAGTGCAGGCCGTCTGTTCGCGCTTCCGGCGTTCACACCCTGCCGCTGCTCGCCTGTCTGCGCTACAGCGTAACTTCGGCCTTCCCGCTCACCGCCTCATATGCGACGTACCCACCAGGTGGAACTCCACCTTGCATATGCTGGACAGACTGTGCGAGCAGCAGCAGGCCATAGTGGAGTTTCAGCTGCAGCACGCACGGGTCAGTCAGACACACTTCACCACCAATGACTGGGCCTCCATGCGAGACCTGTGTGCCCTGTTGCACTGTTTCGAGTACTCCACCAACATGGCCAGTGGCGATGACGCCGTTATCAGCGTTACAATACCACTTCTATGTCTCCTTGAGAAAACACTTAGGGCGATGATGGAAGAGGAGGTGGCCCAGGAGGAAGAGGAGGAAGAGGCCAGTCTCTTCGAAGTGACTCAGAGGGAGGTTTTTTGCAACACCAGAGGCCAGGTACAAATGTGGCCAGACATTGCCTACTACTGGAGGACGAGGAGGACGAGGATGAGGAGGAGGTGGAGGAGGATGAGAATGAAGCATGTTCACAGCGGGGTGGCTCCCAAAGCAGCTCGGGCCCATCACTGGTGTGTGGCTGGGGGAAACACAGGACGATGACGATACGCCTCCCACAGAGGACAGCTTGTCCTTACCTCTGGGCAGCCTGGCACACATGAGCGACTACATGCTGCAGTGCCTGCGCAACGACAGCAGAGTTGCCCACATTTTAACGTGTGCGGACTACTGGGTTGCCACCCTGCTGGATCCCCGGTACAAAGAAAATGTGCCCACCTTACTTCCTACACTGGAGCGTGATAGGAAGATGCGCGAGTACAAGCGCACGTTGGTAGACGCGCTACTGAGAGCATTCCCAAATGTCACAGGGGAACCAGTGGAAGCCCAAGGCGAAGGCAGAGGAGGAGCAAGAGGTCGCCAACGCAGCTGTGTCACGCCCAGCTCCTCTGAGGGCAGGGTTAGCATGGCAGAGATGTGGAAAAGTTTTGTCACCACGCCACAGCTATCTGCACCACCACCTGATACGGAACGTGTTAGCAGGAGGCAACATTTCACTAACATGGTGGAACAGTACCTGTGCACACCCCTCCACGTACTGACTGATGGTTCGGCCCCATTCAACTTCTGGGTCTCCAAATTGTCCACGTGGCCAGAGCTAGCCTTTTATGCCTTGGAGGTGCTGGCCTGCCCGGCGGCCAGCGTTTTGTCTGAACGTGTATTCAGCACGGCAGGGGGCGTCATTACAGACAAACGCAGCCGCCTGTCTACAGCCAATGTGGACAAGCTGACGTTCATAAAAATGAACCAGGCATGGATCCCACAGGACCTGTCCATCCCTTGTGCAGATTAGATATTAACTACCTCCCCTTAACAATATATTATTCTACTCCAGGGCATTTCCTCATTCAATACTATTTTTAATTTCATTTTACCATTATATTGCGGGGCAACCCAAAGTTGAATGAACCTCTCCTCTGTCTGGGTGCCGGGGCCTAAATGTGTGACAGTGGCCTGTTCCAGTGGTGGGTGATGTGAAGCCTGATTCTCTGCTATGACATGAAGACTTATTCTGTGCTGACATGAAGCCAGATTCTCTGTTACGCGACCTCTCTCCTCTGCCTGGGTGCCTGGGCCTAAATATGTGACAGTGGCCTGTTCCAGTGGTGGGTGACGTGAAGCCTGATTCTCTGCTATGACATGAAGACAGATTCTGCGCTGACATAAGGCCAGATTCTCTGTTACGGGACCGCTCTCCTCTGTCTAGGTGCCGGGGCCTAAATGTGTGACAGTGGCCTGTTCCAGTGGTGGGTGACGTGAAGCCTGATTCTCTGCTATGACATGAAGACAGATTCTGTGCTGACATCAGGCCAGATTCTCTGTTACGGGACCTCTCTCCTCTGCCTGGGTGCCTGGGCCTAAATGTGTGACAGTGGCCTGTTCCAGTGGTGGGTGACGTGAAGCCTGATTCTCTGCTATGACATGAAGACTGATTCTGCGCTGACATAAGGCCAGATTCTCTGTTACGGGACCGCTCTCCTCTGTCTGGGTGCCGGGGCCTAAATGTGTGACAGTGGCCTGTTCCAGTGGTGGGTGACGTGAAGCCTGATTCTCTGCTATGACATGAAGACAGATTCTGTGCTGACATAAGGCCAGATTCTCTGTTACGCGACCTCTCTCCTCTGCCTGGGTGCCTGGGCCTAAATGTGTGACAGTGGCCTGTTCCAGTGGTGGGTGACGTGAAGCCTGATTCTCTGCTATGACATGAAGACAGATTCTGTGCTGACATAAGGCAAGATTCTCTGTTACGCGACCTCTCTCCTCTGCCTGGGTGCCTGGGCCTAAATGTGTGACAGTGGCCTGTTCCAGTGGTGGGTGACGTGAAGCCTGATTCTCTGCTATGACATGAAGACAGATTCTGCGCTGACATAAGGCCAGATTCTCTGTTACGCGACCTCTCTCCTCTGCCTGGGTGCCTGGGCCTAAATGTGTGACAGTGGCCTGTTCCAGTGGTGGGTGACGTGAAGCCTGATTCTCTGCTATGACATGAAGACAGATTCTGCGCTGACATAAGGCCAGATTCTCTGTTACGGGACCTCTCTCCTCTGCCTGGGTGCCTGGGCCTAAATGTGTGACAGTGGCCTGTTCCAGTGGTGGGTGACGTGAAGCCTGATTCTCTGCTATGACATGAAGACTGATTCTGCGCTGACATAAGGCCAGATTCTCTGCTATGGCATGAAGAGACTGATTCTCTGCTGACATGAAGCCAGATTCTTTGCTATGGCATGAAGAGACTGATTCTCTGCTGACGTGAAGCCAGATTCTCTGCTATGGGACCTCTGTCCAATTGATATTGGTTCATTTTTATTTTTTTAATTTTAATTTTAATTTATTTCCCTATCCACATTTGTTTGCAGGGGATTTACCTACATGTTGCTGCCTTTTGCAGCCCTCTAGCTCTTTCCTGGGCTGTTTTACAGCCTTTTTAGTGCCCAAAAGTTCGGGACGAAGTTCGGATCGGGTTCGGATCCCGAACCCGAACATTTACGGGAAGTTCGGCCGAACTTCTCGAACCCGAACATCCAGGTGTTCGCTCAACTCTAGCCCCTACATAAGAAAATCTATCAAAAAAAATAAAAATATAGCTCTCAGAACATGGACACATTAAAACATAATTTTTTTGTTTTAAAAATGCTATTGTGTAAAACTTTAACAAATAAGAAAAAGTATACATATTAGGTATCGTTACGTCCGTAACAATCTGCTCTATAAAAATGTCACTTGACTGAACCCCTCAGGTGAATTCTGTAAAAATAAATAAATAGAAACTGTGCTAAAACAACCAATTTTTTGGTCACCTTGCCCTATAAAGTGTTATAATGAATGATCAAAAAATCATATGTACCCAAAAATAGTAGCAATTAAACTGGCACCTTATCCCCTAGTTTCCAAAATGGGATCACTTCTTGGGAGTTTCTACTGTAAGGGTGCATCAGAGGGATTCAAATGGGACATGGCATCTAAAAACCATGTGGAGTTCCTTTTCTTCTGTGCCCTGCCGTGTGCCCATACAGCAGTTTATGACCACATGTGGGGTGTTTCTGTAAACCGCAGAATCTGGGTAATAAATATTGAGTTTTGTTTGGCTGTTAACCATCGATGTGTTAAAGAAAAAATTTGATTAAAATGGAAAATCTGCCAAAAAAGTGAAATTTAAAAATTTGATCTCCATTTTCCTTTAATTCTTGTGGAACGCCTAAAAGGTTAACAAAGTTTGTAAAAATCGGTTTTAAGTAACTTGAGGGGTGTAGTTTCTACAATGGGGTCATTTATGGGGGTATCCACTATGTAGGCCCCACAAAGTGACTTCAGACCTGAACTGGTCCTTAAAAAGTGGGTTTTGGCAATTTTCTTAAAAATTTGAAGAATTGCTTCTAAACTTCTAAGCCTTCTAACGTCCTAAAAAAATAAAATGACATTTCCAAAATGATGCAACATAAAGTAGACATATGGGGAATGTTAAGTAATAAATATTTTATGAGGTATCACTTTCTGTTTTAAAAGCAGAGAAATTGAAATTTAGAAAATTGCGAATTTTTCAACATTTTTGGTAAATTTGTTTTTTTTTCATAAATAAAGGTGAAATATTTTGACTCAAATTTATGACTATCATGAAGTACAATGTGTCACGAGAAAACAATCTCTGAATGACTTGAATAAGTAAAGGCGTTCCAAAGTTATTACCACATAAAGTGAGATATGTCAGTTTTGCAAAATTAGGCCTGGTCAGGAAGGGGGCCAATGGCCCAGATGGCAAGTGGTTAAAGTTATTTTCCTATTCACATTTGTTTGCAGAGCACTTGCCATGCTCTTAACCATATTTTGATGCCATTTTCAGCCTTCCAGCCTTTTCCATGACATTATTACAGCCATTTTTGTGCTCAAAAGTTCGGTTCCCCATTGACTTCAAGTTCAGGTTCAAGTTCAGAGTCAAGTTCAGGTTCAGGTTTTTTGTGAAGTTCGGCCGAACCTGTCGAACCCGAACATCCAGGTGTCCGCTCAACGCTAGTCCTGATCAAAAGCACGACTTTTGAGGAACACATTGCAAAACTGAGGCATGTACTAACCCAACTGAGGAAAGATGGTGTGAAACTTTCTTTGCAGAAGCCTCAATGGTGTCGTACCAAAGTCAATTTCCTTGGTCACAAAATCACTGCTGATGGAATCAACCGGCAGAAAAGAAAGGTGGAAGCAGTGACCAATATGAAGTCACCTAGAAACCTCATGGAGTTGAAATCCCTTCTGGGTATGATGAACTATTCACGTAAGTTCATAGACAACTATGCCGAGATCACGAAACCTCTTTTGCAGTTGCTGAAGAAAGGAATGAAATGGGAATGGAGTGAATGCCACGAGCAAGCTGTAAATGAGCTCAAAGCCAGACTCACCCAAGCTCCATACCTTGCTTACCCAGAAGGTGGGAAACCTTTCTTCTTTGAAACAGGCTTCACTGACAAAAGCGTGAGTATAGTCCTCTTCCAGAAACAGGGAAACCTGAATAAGATCATCGCCTATGCCAGCAAGTCCTTATCACCGGTTGAGGTAAAATGCAGTGACTGTGAAAAAGCATTACTGTCAACAGTTTGGGCTTTGCAATATTTCAAGAGTTTTATCCAAGGCGATAAGATCATTGTGGAAACTGCACACCAACCACTGCAATATTTGCAAAGTGATTGAATCAAGCTGGGAAATCTGTCAAACAGCAGGATAACCGCCTGGATGATGTCCTTAATGGGATGGCCATTGGAAATCAGGTACAAACAAAATAAGAAGAATCCAGTTGCTCAAGGATTAGTCGATTGTACCAATGCAGGACATAAAGATAAATCAACCGGAAATTATTTCCTGGAAGAACAATCTTTATCTCCATACAAGTCTTATGAACAAGAGTATTACAAATCTTTACCATGTGTATATGTGGGCGTCTTTTCTTTCCATACCAATGAAGGAACTGAACGTACACTGGTTGCGGGTATTGAAGTCGTGTGGAATAATATATTCCCAGATGTGTCCGTGAGGTACAAATTTGGTCCCAAAAGTAGCCAAGTCGCAGAGCTTTCCGCTGTGTATAAAGCCGTACAAATGGCTATCGAATCTGGTATTAAAGAGTTTTTTATAATCACAGATTCTCATTATGTTCGCAACAGCTTTGTGCAGTACTTCCCTGGATGGAAAAGGTCTAACATGATAAGAAGCAACAACAAGTCTGTCAAGCATAATAAAACGTTTTGTAGGATTGACGAGATGGTTATCCCACGGTCTTACCATTTACTGGAAAAAGGTAAAAGGCCACTCAAAATATTTAGGTGTGGATAAGGAAGGGAATGATTTGGCAGATTCCCTCTCCAAACAAGGAGCCATTAAGGGAGAAGTCCTGAACTTTGATGACCTTATGGGAACGACAAGAAGACAGGCTTAAAAGGAGGCCGAAGCCAATGTGGTGCAATGGAGTCCAGATTCCCCTAGTGAGGATCTCATCACGAGTCAAAAGGGGGATTCGGTCATTGGTATCTTTTACAAACACATTGAAGATCCACAGAATTGTCCCATAATTGTGGAAGACTGTGTAGGCAAAGAAGAGTTACGGATTTTGATGAAGGATAAGTCCCAATTCTCGTTACAGGATAGATTGTTCGTAATAACATCGAAGAGTGGTATTTCATAATGGTTGGTACCCGCGGCATTCCGAGGTTTGATGTTACAGCACGCCCATGACGCCACAGCGGCTGGTCATCGAGGTGAAAAGTTAACATATGAATTATTACAGGATTACTCTTTTTGGCCTCATATGTTGCAAGACGTTTGTACATATTGTCAAATATGTTTAATATGCCCTCAATTCCAGCCACAAGCACCCACTCATAGTGCACCGCTGATGAAAAGGGGGATGTCCATGCCATGGTCAGACATCCAAATTGACTTTATTGGACCAGTAACAACTTTATCAAAAGGCAACGGATATACGTTAACCGTGACTTGTTTATTCACAAAATGGGTGGAATGTCTGGCTTTGCAAAACATCCAGTTCAAGTGTATGCGCATCTCTACTCATTAACCACATATTTTCCAGGTTTGGTCTTCTCCAATGCATCGAGTCCGATCGCGGAAGTCATTTCACTAGTGAGGTGATGACGAAAATGTGGGAGATACTGGGGGTAAAAAGAAAGCTACATATAGCTTATCGGCCAGCCTCTAGTGGTGGAGTAGAACGTTACAACCTAACAATTGTCAACATTCTGAAGAAATTTGTCAATAAATCCGGTAAAGACTGGGATGTGAAGTTGCCTTTGGTTCTCATGGCCATCAGAGCCACCCCAAGTGCGGCAACCAAACTTTCTCCCTTTGAAATGATCACGGGCAAGAAGATGGTGTTACCCCAGCATTTACTCTACCGGACAACAGACCATAATTTGATAAATGCTTCAACAGCTCCTCAGTATGTGGAGAATCTACGCAAGCACCTTCAGCATGCATTTGCATTTGCCCAGAAAAATTTCGAGAAAGCAGCAGTAATCGCCAAAACTCACTATGACCTGAAGACTACTCAAAAGGAGTACCAGATTTCCGATTAGGTTTATCTCTATAAGGTTGCCTGGGATCAGGTAAAAGAAAGGAAGCGCCTGCCTTCCTGGAAGGGACCCTGTGTCGTCATTGACGAATTGTCACCTGTGGTCTACAAGATCAAAATTCCTAAGGGGGATGAGTTTATAGAGAAGTGGGTGCATATTAATCAATTACGTGTTTGTCATCCTAGGTCACAACTTCGCAAGATGGAAGGATTACCGCATGATGAGGAATAAAGAGATATTAAGGTTCCAGCTAAAGACGGAAATCCAGGATTGGCACAAGATGGCATCAAAGATCATTGCTATTATCTACATTGTCCTAGTCTTGGGGAAGGAGTTCCAGGCTAAACCGATTGCTGTATCAGTTCCTTCATCAGGGATCATGCTGCAGAATACCATGGGATTCATTTTGACGAATAACGGGATTCTATACCAGAAGATCTACGTCAGTTTGGATCCACGCATCTCCGTTGAAAGACAGTTCAACATTTCCGAGATTCAGTCTCCAGAGATAAAGATGTGGTATCAAATACACGTTGGTTACTCCCAAGAACGGATTACACAGATCCTGGAACAGACAAGAAAGACCTTGACCAGGGAACAGTTTTCCACGAGTCAACGACCAAAGCATTTAATTTCTGCAATTGCAGCCGCCATAATCTTTGGCGTAGTAGGCGCTGTCGTTGCCACTGGTGTATTAGCTGCTAATTCCACCTCTATTAAGACATTGGAAGACATTGGAGATCGGTTCACTGAAGAAGAATATTCATGCATTGGATGCATGTTTCAGAAATACTTTAGCAAAGCTCTGAATGGAACATTACAAACTGAGTACAAACACCCCGGTTCTTGAGGAACCCGTATGAAAAGCCCTTTTGGACATTCCAACATAATCCGATTTATTTCAATGGATTATATTGTAATGAAGGGGGATTTGTTGTGCTTTTTCATAAGTGTATAAAAAATTGTATCTAAATATCCTAGTTATAGTGGATTTAATAATATATACCTATAAGAGGCCATATGGTTATATATTATGTATATTAAAGTTGGCCGAGAGAGGGTCATGGGAAGGGCACTGTTAATAAGATTTCTTCTCATGAATGTACCAGTCTGAAAAAAGGTCTTGTCTCTTTATGGATTAATGGCTGAGATAAGGATATGCTCTGAACGCAGCTGGTGCTAATTACCTGTACAGATTGGTATTTATTAATGAAGCAGAAAATCTGTGATGTATATGTATACGTATAATCAACCTTAGTTTTGTTTGTATAAGAAAATCAATAAGACATATGTATTGTTTTATATTGTTACGTCTTATTAAGGGCATTTATGTATTTGCTATCGTATATATACATTCTTAGGAACACATATATTCCTATTATATGATGAAGACAGTTTGGGTATGGACTTTGTTAATAAGCATCTGTAAAGATGTGATATTTTTACTAACAATGAATTAACCTTTGGTGTAGCATAGGAGGCACAGATATCTTTGTGAGAAAACAAGCTCATAATTTTATTATCTGTAACGTAAATTTAACAATGTAAAGGGTGTCTAAAAGTCCATCCTTAATTGGTAAAAGTGTCAGAATTAATCACTCTAGCTTTGATTTAGGTTCTAGATGTCAAATGTATAGAATGCAAGATGAAGTCAGACTTGCGTAGTTAACTCTTTATAGTATGATGCTAATAGCTTATACAACAGTGCCACCTAGGTATGAATAGGTGACATTACAACAGTAGACGAAGTGCATTCTGGGTGATGAAGTGACATAACCACCCTTATCACATTTACATGTCTAGCCGACAATGATTGGAAAACACCAAGCTAGGAAGATGTGCCTAACTGATAAGTTTTTCGATAATAAACCATACACTAGAGCAAGGGAAAGAAGAACAAAAAAAAGGAAGGAGAGACCCCAGAAGAAAAATCCTTTTGACCAAAACGTACCTTAGAGCTGACTTCCCTTAGTCTCTGCACATCATCTGCATTCTCGGTAATGTATAAATTAATCAGCCTGATATTTAGCAAACTACCCGCTGTTGGTGGATGTATAGTTGTTAAAAGTGCTACATCAATATTGTCAATATTCAGTAAGATGTATATTACTGAATAAAAGACCTAAATATTGATTTCAGAGGTAACTCTCTGATTGGAATAATTTCATTCCATAGTCAATACCATGCTTGATAATTTATAATTAGTGTGGCAATACTATCAATTTCTGAGATTTGTCATATTTTTAGCAGAGCAAGGGTTCATTTATATACTTGTTATTATTGAGTTTTTATATTTCAGAAGGTGTGGTCGGGACATTGTATTACATCTTATGTCTGAGAGGTACTGTGTATACGCTGATATTTGTGTTGGGTACTGCATATCATCGTTTATCATTGCATATTACTGAATTTTACATTGATTAATCTTTGATTGTATTTTAAATTATTGTATAATAAATCATTTATATTTTTGCATAGATGCTTGTACCTTGTTTTACTGATTGCACAATATAATTAAATAACCGATCAAACTCTTTTTGAGGTGTTATATATGTCCACCTCGAGGATCAATAACCTTTTGAAAAATTTTCTTTTGATTCTTTCTTTTATATGAAGCATTTTGCTTTATATCCCCGACAACTACTTTATTAGTGCTACTCTATTTCTTTATTTTTTTCAACTATGGAGCCATTTGGAAAGAGATCCTGCAGGGGTGCACACCGTTTTTTTGCTTTACTGAAGGGGCTATGTGCTTTGCTTTTTGTTTAACAGAAGGGATTAACAGAATCTTAGTGCACTGTACAATAATGTAGACAGCGCTAAATTACACTTGCCTGTAATACTGATGGCACACTACCTACAGAACAGATGAACTATGAATGTGGGTGCACTAGAACATAATGCACATGGCGTTATCTTTTAAGCCTTTGCACTGAGATTGGGTTACCAAGTGTGATTAATATGATTAGGCAGAGTAGCCTGGGTATACCTAATTAATTGCAGTTCGTGAAAAATAAATTCTGAACTAGTCAAATTTCTTGGCAAATTTTTGGCGAATTGGCCAAATCAAGTTTTTCAAATCTTCACTCATCTCTGGTTAAATTTTTCATAAGTTAACATCTTTAGGCACTATGAGAATAATTAATCTAACATTGCGGTTTAAGTTACGCATATTTATATTCAATTGATCTTTAAACATCAAAAACTCAATTATCTGCATTAAGTAAAACAAATAATGACAGTTTTCATTATTGCTACATATTGCATAACCAATTTAATCATTGTTTTAAATAACAGAATCTGAAATCTGTATACAGTAACATGAGCTTTTATGACATACCATTCAAAATACATATGTATTAGTGTAAATTGGAGTTGGTGCCTATCACCCTTTGTAGATAAAACATCTTCCAATCTTCTGGGAAGGCTTTCCACAAAATTTGGAGTGTGTCTGTGGGAATTTTTGCTCCTTAATCCAGAATGGCACTTCTGAGTTCAGACACATGTTGGATGAGAAGGCCTGGCTCACAATCTCCATTCTAGTTAATCCCAAAGTTGTGTGATGGGGTTGAGGTCAGGGCTTTGTGCAAACCAGTCAAATTCTCCCACACTAAACTCCCCCAATTATGCATTTGTAAACCTACTGTAGATTTGTGCGCTGGGGCAGAGTCATGCTGGAATAGAAAAGTTAAATTTACAATGTCCAAAATGTTTTGGTCATGCTGAAGCATTAAGATTTCTACTCACTCAAACCAAGGGGACTAGGACCACTACTAAAAACCCCATAGCATTATGATTCCTCTACCAAACTTTTAAGTTGGCACAACACAGTCTGGTAGGTCAAATTCTCCTGGCATTTGCTTAACAGACTCATCCATCAGACTATCAGATAAAGAAGCAATATTCGTCACTCCACAGAGCATGTATCCAGTGCTCCAAAAGCCAGTGGCAGTGTGCTTTTTAACTAATCTATCTGACTTTTAGCATTGTGCTTGGTGGTATAAGGCTTGCTTGCAGCTGTTCATCCATAGAAAGCCATGCCATGAAACTCTTGGTGTAAAGTTTTTGCTCTGATGTTAATGCCAGAGTAGGTTTGGAACTTTGCATTTATTGAACAGATTCAGAAATACAGATACAGAGTATTGGCAGCTCTTCTGCACTATGTTCCTCAGCTCCCGGCCACTAAGCTTTGTACCTTGACCTTCATGAATACCTTTCTCCTAAATACTTCCACTTTGCAATAATACCACTCCCAGATGATTGTGGAATATGTAGTTGGTAAGAAATTTCACAAACTTATTTGTTGCAACGGTGAGTGAGCTCTTTAATGTTTGTAAAGGCAGACTGCATGTCTAGGGTCTGTATTTAATACACCTGTGCAATAGTACTGAATGAAACACTTGGTGGATCATTTTTAAGTCAGAGTAACAATTTTGTTGCTTCTACTAGAATCACAGTAAGTCTGGCATTTCTTCAACATATTGTATCCATTTTCTTCAGTATATTGGCCATGGCCTGTTGTCAAACTTTTTAAAGAACATGGAGCAGTATCTTTAGGAGTAGAAGTAAAAACATAATCTGACGAAAATCTTGGACACATATCTGTCACCTATTATGTTCTTGACTAATTTACAAGGCTAGCTCCACTTTAGTTTACTCTTAATTTCACATTGAGTGAGTTCACATAGAGTTCACATTGTCCTTCCAGAGTAAAAAACAAACAAATTTCTTGTATTTTGCTGTCCTGTACTGTACATTCCATCCTTCATCTTTTTCTATCGCATGTGTTAAACTTAGTGTATTATACTGAGTTACTGTAATTGAAATATTTTCATTTATAATTATTTGGGATTTAATGTTTTTTTTTTTATTTGTATCCATACCCTTTAAAATAATTATTTAAAAGACAGCTATAGGTTTGTATCATATTTCTTTTTTTGTCAAATATTTTTATTATTATTTTTAAAATTTTACAAACAAAATAGAAATAAGATAACTTTCAATATAATTTAGCAGAAAAGGAAATTATTGTCAGAGAGGGAACCAAAATTCTATAAAACAATTCTGTACAATTAGATTAAAAACCTAGTAAAAGAGTATTGAGCTTGGGCTTGGCATATTACAAAAGATGAGATGTGTCTAGGCAGAAATCATTCATCAAACATCCTTGCTTCTTGTTAATTTTAACCATCCATACTAGCTCTTTCAGGATTTTGAGTAGGAAAAACAACTGTTTCTTGATAGTGAGGATATATGAACGGCAGAGTACCTATGGGTTCATTATGCATAAATGACTTAAAGGCAATACAACAAGTTTATAAATCAATAACAAATGTAGCAATCCTTGGATAACTTAAGAGTTAAGTAAATGATGATTATATAGATTGAAGTTATATGCATAAATCTATCAGAGGTATGTAGGCAATAACATATTTATTTTACCTTTATTACTCCTATCACCCTTTCGTATCTTTGGTCACATGTCCATGTTTATATACAGTGCCTTTCAAATGTATTCACCACCCTTGACTTTTTTAGTATTTTGTTACATTACAGCCTTAAGTTCAATGTTTCTGAATTTTATGTGATGGATCAGAACACAATAGTCTAAGTTGGTGAAGTGAAATAAGAAAAATATATAAATAAAACTATTGTTTAGAAATAGAAAACCGAAAATTGGTATGTGCGTATGTATTCGCCCCCTTTGTTAGGAAGCCCCAAAAAAGCTCTGGTGCAACCAATTACTTTCAGAAGTCACATAATTAGTGAAATGATGTCCACCTGTGTGCACTCTAAGTGTCACATTATCTGTCATTACATATACACACCTCTTTTGAAAGGCCCCAGAGGCTGTAACACCTAAGCAAGAGGCATCACTAACCAAACACTGCCATGAAGACCAAGGAACTCTCCAAGCAAGTAAGGGACAATGTTGTTGAGAAGTACAAGTCAGGGTTAGGTTATAAAAAAATATCCAAATCTTTGATGATCCCCAGAAGCACCATCAAATCTATTATAACCAAATGGAAAGAACATGGCACAACAGAAAACCTGCCAAGAGACGGCCGCCCACCAAAACTGACGTTCCGGGAAATGAGGGCATTAATCAGAGAGGCAGCACAGAGACCTGAGGTAACCTTGGAGGAGCTGCAGAGTTCCACAGAAGAGACTGGAGTATCTGTACATAGGACGACAATAAGCCGTACGCTCCATAGGGTTGGGCTTTATGGCAAAGTGGCCAGAAGAAACCCATTACTTTCAGCTAATAACAAAAAGGCATGTTGTGAGTTTGCGAAAAGGCATGTGGGAGACTCCCAAAATGTATGGAGGAAGGTGCTCTGGTCTGATGAGACTAAAATTGAACTTTTCGGTCATCAAAGAAAACGCTATGTCTGGCGCAAACCCAACACATCACCAAAAGACACCATCCCCACAGTGAAACATGGCGGCGGCAGCATCATACTGCGGGTATGTTTTTCAGAAGCCAGGACTGGGAAACTAGTCAGAGTTGAGGGAAATATGGATGGTGCTAAATACAGGGATATTCTTGAGCAAAACCTGTACCACTCTGTGTGTGATTTGAGGCTAGGACGAAGGTTCACCTTCCAGAAGGACAATGACCCCAAACACACTGCTAAAGTAACACTTGAGTGGTTTAAGGGGAAACCTGTAAATGGGTTGGAATGGCCTAGTCAAAGTCCAGATCTCAATACAATAGAAAATCTGTGGTCAGACTAAATAGGGTTGTTACAAATTATTTCCTGTCTACAACATAGGGCATAAGTAATGGATCAGTGGGTGTCCAACTGCTAGGTTTCCCACCGATGATAATAATGGGGATCACCACAGATATCACCACTAAAATGAATAGAGGGACTGGTTGAGCTCTTTGGAACTGAGAAAGCTGAGTGCCAGCACTTTTCAGTAGTCCCATAGAGATGAATAGAGCAACACTGTGCATTGGGTCCCCACTCTAATGATCAGTGTGTGTTCCAAAGGTCAGATACCCACCAATTTAATAGATATCCCTAATTCTGTGAATAGGAGATGATCCCAATTTCCATTTAATATCTGCCATTCTAATAAAAATTAAAATACTGGAAAAATTTCATTTCAATCTTCAGTTTCTTTTTGAACATCTTAAGTTAAGAAGGATTTTAAATAACCAAGCAGTCACGGTCCCTCACTGAGTTTGCCTGCCTACCCTGTCCTTATTAGTAGCCATGGTCAAGATTATCATTGTCTATATTTAAATGGAAACATTTCTCTGAAGCTCTGAATGCAACCCTCAGTTTTCTAGATGAGAGCAGTTTAAAATCTGATCCAAGGTCATATTCAGCATCTGCTATAACAGAGTATTTTCTCATTTCCTCTCCAATCGAATATTGAATCTAACCAGAGACTGAATGACACAGCCAAGCAAACAAAATAGAAATGTTCACTTACCATCTGAATGCTTTCCCATATTTTGTTGTTCTTACCTCCTCATTGATACATGGAAGGCTAAATGAAATGATCATGTACAGGAGAATTCAGAAACATATCTGCTTCTTTCCATACACATCATTAGTGAAAAATGATGAAAATACCAGCTTGTTTCTTATGAGTGAACAGTGGCGCTCAGAGGTATAGTTGTAGCACTGCAGGTTTAAAAAACTATTTCTATTTTATTTACTATACTTACATGAAAAATATATGTACTATATATGGAATGAACATAAAAAAAATATTATATATTCAAACAAAGTGTCTGTGGATCACTACAGCTGGTAATTAGGATAAGGTCCTCTTAGTCTTAGTGACCCACCCAGTCACAAAACAGGAAACAATGAAAAAACAATAAGACTAGGCACTCAAATATGCAATCAATTGAGAACAATTTAATGGAGATTTTACTCCCTAAAATGGCAGTGATAAATATATAAAAACAATATGATAGCAGCATAAATCACATATAGTAAATCACATAAATAGCAGCATTAGATACAAAGTATAAAACCACAGTGCAAAAAATGTGAATAACCGCAGTTCATATATTAAATTGATAGCAGCAATGAGTAAAAGACTCCAGTCACTTGGTGATCAAGATGTGAAATGTGGGAAACCGCAATTCATATAATTTTGGTGAATAACACTCTTGAATAATCGCATGCGACTCTAGTGGGTGATCAGTTCCATATGTCGCTGCTACTGGCTTTCAGCAAAATATAGGTTGATGTCACGAGCCCTTGAGAGGACAAACAGCCCTATTAAACAGCCCTGAGTTCTACTGTTGTTTTTCTTCGATTTGATTTCACCAAACGTTTAAGTGATCGCCGATCACGATCATTTAGTATTTTTTCCCCGCCACATTTCTTCCTCGAATACGATGGGTCCCCACTATCCTTCCAGTTTTTAATAATGCGTATGCCATTGATTTGACCCTTCTCAAACAGACTAACATCTTTTCCACGACCACGAGATGTGTCTTTCGACATGATTATTTAAGAAATGAGGAGCAACTCATTGCACCAGTTGGGGTTAAATAACTTATTGACAGCTGAACGATAATCGCCCATGCAGTAATTATCCAATAGGAGGCTCATAACTATTTGCTTAGTTAAATCCAGGTGGCGACTTTTTGGGACAGGCAGTGTATCTGATCTATAGCTACTGTATACTCCCCACTCTCTCTGATTCTTCAGGCCCTATCCCTAACTTTAATAAAAAGGTCCAGTTTATTTTCACTGTGTATACTGTATGTTACAGAATGGAACATGCCCAGTGCAAATTTCTGACTCTGCAAACGTTTGTACATAATGGGTATAAAAAATAAATAATTGTATCCGCGCTGTCAAGTGATTCTTTTCTCTGTGTACTGTAGTGCACAGAGCCGCTGCTAGGTACCTAGAGAGATCGGTGCCTCGATTCTCAAAGTAAGATAAATATCAGAAAAAAAGGGTATGGTATCAGCGCAGGAATAAAAGAACACATGGGGTAAAATCAAGTAGCACTGATAAGTACCTGTGGTAATCGGATATCTGTCGAGAGTGTTCCCAGTAGGTAGAATCTTCACAGTATTGGGTAGTACAGGATAGATACCAAGTTTACTTGCTCAACTTCAAAAATCGCGCGCGTCGCTCCGGCCGGCAGCTTGTACATAATGAAATAGAGACTTCTGAAGTATTCATTGAATGTGCTCTGTTAATAAAATTTTCCAAATTACGTTAACTTCTTATTGAATTATAGAATTATAGAATTTTGTGTAACCTGGAAAATGATATATCAGAATCCATGTAGGACCATATTTATCTGTAATAAATTATCATACACGTGTCCACTCTTTCTTTAGCTACCTTGCTAGAATTTGGTTAAAGAAGAACTCCCACCAAAAATTGTATTCTCTGACCTGTTAGAAAGGTAGATGATATAATGTGTAGTGAATGTCAGAAAGGTAGATGATGTAATATGTAGTGAATGTCACAAATTTTTTACCAGTGGCTGTATTTGTGAGTTACAACTTAATTATGCTTCTCACCTGTGTCATGTGACTGTCACGAACCAGTGGGTGTGAACCCACTGTGCCACGTGACCTACCTCCTAGGGCATTGTCTAAGTGAACCCCTCGATCTTCACAGTACCCGTGAAGGTGGGGATAGACTTTCCTGAGGGTAACACCAGGTTGCTACCTCTTGAAGAGGATAGGCACACGAGGCAGCTGATCCAGGTGGACCAGGAGGTACCTGAGAAAGGTACCAGAGTTACAGGCAATGTCAGCAGGCTGAGTCATTACCAGGAGCAACCGTGCAGGACCAAAGGATGAGGCAGAGGCAAAGTCAGACAGGCAATAGGTCAGGGCAGGCGGCACAGGTACAGGTCAGGCAATCCGGGTCTGCAACAGGAGAGTCAAGGCAAGCACGCAGGGATCAAACAGGTAGCAGAATCCAGGCATACAAGTACGAGTCAGGAACACAGGAACAGTAGCGGATATCAGGAACCTTAGCAGGACACATGGACCTTGATACTGAGGCATCTGGGAAGGAGGCAGAGCCACTTATATATATGTTCAGGAAGGCTAGGATTGGTTGGCGAGGTTACATGATCCAACCCATAGAACACAGGAAGTGACGCGCGCCGGCCCTTAAGGAAATGCTGCAGAAAACAAACACCCCCAACCTTTACAACACCCCACCCCTTAACACCTCCACAGTCCCCTGCCCCCTTAACAGTGACCTCCACAGTGCCCACCCATTTAACAGTGACCTCCACAGTGGCCTGACAATCATCCAATCAAATTCCTTTTTTTACGGGGCATTATGGTCTTTAATTGACAGTATATAAAACCCCACAGAATTAGTATACACATAAGGTCATGTGAGTTACATCAGCCTCTACAACAACGTTGGCTAAGCGTCGCAATCGAAAACATATTAACTCAAACATAAGCTGTCTTATACTAAGAATGTACTTCATTGCTTATAGCAACCAATCAGAGCTCATATTAATGACCTGTAGCAAAATATAAGCTGAGCTGTGATTGGTTGCTATATGCAATCTGATGAATTTCCAGGCTAACTGCCAAAATAGCCAACAGACAGGCTACTAAGCATATTTTCTGGCAAATAACTTGAAAGTGCGGGGCAAAAATTTCCACTTAAAACATAGTTTATGACGTTCCCCGAGTCATAGGAGGCAACTATGCAAAGTTTCGTGATTGTAAATGCGACAGTGCGGATTCCTTTAGCATACATACATACATACATACATACATGCACTCAGCCTTATATATTAGATGTATATACCTCAAAATAAAATGAAAAATTATCCAGCAAAAATCAAGCCCTCACACAGCTCCATAGAAAGAAAAAAAAATTAAGTTATGGGTCTTGGGATGTGGAGATTCAAAAACTTTTTAAAATGTTTTTATTTATTGTGCAAAAGTAGTAAAACATAAAAACCCTAGATATATTTGGCATTGCAATAATCATACTGACCCAGAGAATAAAGGTATTTTGTTATTTATTCTGAAAAATTAATAGAGCAAAGTGTATAACATAGTGGCAGTATTGCTGTTTTTATTTCTCCCAGAAAAAGTTTATAAAGGTTAAACGGTAAGTTATGTGTACCCCAAAATGGAACAATTAAAAACTACAACTTGTCCTTAAAAAAACACCTCATATGGTTACATAGACAAAAATGATAAAAAAGTTATAGCTCTTGGAAGGCAACAATGAAAAAAATAAAAAAATTCTCCTGGTCATTAAGGTCTAAAAACAGGCTGGTAACTAAGGGGATAATTGAGCTAAAATGGCTACACTTTCTGTTGTCAAAACAATGCCAATATCTCTGTTAAACAAGCCTAGTTATTAAAATGTAGTTATTGCTATAGCTTCTGATCTACTAATATGCAGTCAATTGTACAGTACGCACTTTTCTGTTGGAAGCCCTCTTTTAAGCGAATGTATCATGAAAAAGTTTAAGATTTTTATCATTTTTCTCAGAATTTTGTATGTTTTATCTCCTATTTCTTAATGGAACTATTTCTTAATGGAACTATCTATAATAAAGCAAAATCTTGAAGATTTTTTTTTTTACTCTGATCACAGGATCATCACAGGCAAGACTAAAATAACAGATAAAACCTGTATATAAATATTACAGGATCCACCATTCACAATAGTTGATAATCACAACTTATCGAAATCCACTGTAAACAGTCATCTCTGCCTAGGTTATAGAGCATACAGTTTGTGACAAACTATTCCACAGAAGTCAATGAGTTGTCTTTAAACTATAGATTCCTACAGTAGGTTCACCTGGCTGCTCAGGCAAGATAACCAAATACTCATATAGAGAAAATGAAAATTACAAAAAAAATAGCAGATACAATGGGGCACATATATTAAGACCAGCGTTTTAGATGCTGGTCTTAATAACCTCTATATCTGGTGGTGGAACAGACGGATTTATGAAAAGGCGCCAGCCTCTCCATACCTTCGGCTCATCCTATGCCAGTTCTCATTATGACAGCTTCCAAGCTGTCTTACATTTAGACCATTTTCTACGCCTAAAACAGGCGTAGAAAATGATGAATGAGATGGGCCTGATGTCCCCTCCCCTTCCCCACCCCTGCCATGCCCCCAATTTTAGTCCTAGCATGAGCGGGGTAAAGTCGCAGATAGTGGCGGAACTAACTTTCAGAATAGTAAACAACCCCCAATGTCTTTAACCTCCCCTCGTCACACTTACGCCAATAGGCGTCAGTGCGGCGGCTCTCTCAGGTCTCGATGACGCCTATTGGCGTCATCTCGTGAGACCCGAGATTTCGCGTGAATGCGCGCGCGCATAAGCGCGCGTTCACAGCAGCGCGCTGCTCGGAAGTTATACTACAGCCTGCCAGCACTGATCATTTGCTGGCAGGCTGTAGATGTTAAAAAAATCGCATCAGAAAGGTATATCAGACGCTGTTTTGTTAACAGCGTCTGATATACCTGCTACCTGGTCCTCTGGTGGTCCCTTTTGCTTGGATCGACCACCAGAGGACACAGGCAGCTCTGTAAGTAGCACCAAGCACCACACTACACTACACACACACACCCCTGTCACTTATTAACCCCTGATCACCCCATATAGACTCCCTGATCACCCCCCTGTCACCCCCCTGCAATTGATCACCCCCCTGAAAGGCTCCATTCAGACGTCCGTATGTGTTTTGCGGATCCACGGATCCGCAAAACACGGACACCGGCAATGTGCTTTCCGCATTTTGCGGATACGCACATTGCCAGAACTATATAGAAAATGCTTTTTCTTGTCCGCAATTGCAGACAAAAATAGGACATGTTCTATATTTTTGCGGAACGGAAGTGCGGACCCGGAAGTGCAGATCTGCAATTCCGGATTCGAGCGGGACAAAGTCTGTCCCCATAGAAATGAATGGGTCCGCAATTCCGTTCCGCAAAATGCGGAACAGAATTGCGGACGTGTGAATGGGGCCTAAGGGTACCTTATCACCGCCAGTTAGTTAGCTACTTGTTAGGTAGTTAGCGCCCACCGCACCGCAGTCACTGATTAGTCGCTGATTAGCGTCATCGCTGTCACTAATCAGCACTAGTACTATATAGTATCTGTAAGTGATAAAGACTGATCGCAATCAGATCTATATCAGTACATTAGGGTCACCTTAGGCTCTACAAAAAACGCAGTGTTTGCCCGATCAAGCCTGATTTTGTGCGCACACTTGCGTTCAGTCTGCCCCACCGCAGTGGCAGAAATTATTTTGTTCTGATCACTGCAAAAACACCGTAAAATCGCTGCAGCGCTATAAAGATCCCTTTTGAGGGGCATGGCGAGTTCATAGAAGATTTTTTTTTTTTTTGCCACAAGTTAGCGGAAATTGTTTTTTTTTTTCTTACAAAGTCTCATATTCCACTAACTTGTGACAAAAAATAAAATCTCACATGAACTCACCATACCCCTCACGGAATCCAAATGCGTAAAAATGCCCTGTGAAATCCTAAAGGTACTCATTGGAATTTGGGCCCCTTTGCGCATCTTGGCTTCAAAAAAGTGTCACATATGTGGTATCGCCGTACTCAGAAGAAGTAGGCCAATGTGTTTTGGGGTGTATTTTTACATATACCCATACTGTGTGTGAGAAATATCTCTGTAAATTACAACTTTTTCCATTTTTTTTTATACAAAGTTGTCCATTTACAGAGATATTTCTCTCACCCAGCATGGGTATATGTAAAAATTAAATCATACATAAACTCACCATGCCCCTCCGCGAATGCTTTGGGGTGTCTTCTTTCTAAAATGGGGTCATTTGGGGGGTATTTATATTATCCCTGGCATTCTAGTACTTCAAGAAACATGACAGGTGCTCAGAAAGTAAGAGCTGCTTCAAAATGCGGAAATTCACATTTTTGTACCATAGTTTGTAAACGCAAACTTTGCGCAAACCAATAAATATACACTTATTGATTTTTTCAAAGACATGTAGCACAATAAATTCTGACACAAACTTGTATAGAAATGTAATTATATTTGAACAATTTTACCAGAAAATGTTAAAAATACACTTTTTTTTGAAAATTGAGGTCTATTTTGATTAATATCAGAAAAAACGAAAAATGTCAGCAGCAATCAAATACCACCAAAAGAAAGCTGTATTTGTGAGAAGAAAAGGAGGTAAAATTCATTTAGGTGCCAAGTTGCATGACCGAGCAATAAACCATTAAAGTTGTGAAGTGCCGAATTGTAAAAAAGGGCCTGGTCACTAGGGGGGTATAAACCTGTGGTCCTTAAGTGGTTAATATTAAATTCATATTACATTCTTTATATTAAAGCGATGCAAAATATTTTTTTTTATTGATTAACTAGCTGAAGGATCCGGCTTTGCACAGGTATATTTAATCAATTTCATTTAACCCGTAGAGGACCCGCGCAGTACATGTACGGCACAGATATCTGTGATTTAACCCCTTAGGGGACCCATGACGTATCAATACGGCATGGTTCCCGAGTCCTTAAGGACCCATGACTTACCGGTACGTCCATATGTTGTTCCAATCACCGCCGCTCGGAAACAAGGTGCCTGCTCAAATCATTGACCCCCCCCCCCGTGACCCCCCAGTGTCGGTGATCGCCTCAAACTGCAGGTCAATTCAGACCTGCGGTTTGCGGCTTTTATCTGGTGCGGCGGCAGCAGCTGTGGTGCCATCGGGTCTCCATGGGGCTGTGGGGGGGACCCGATGGCATGGAAGGCAGCGCGATGCCTAAGGAAGGAATCGCGCTGCCTTGCGGTGACGAGGCTGTGAGATCAGCCCCCTGGATCTCACAGGCCGGAAGCTGTATGAGTAATACTGTGTGTATTACTCATACAGCCAATGCATTACAATACAGAAGTATTGGAATGCATTGTAAAGGATTAGACCCCCCAAAAGTTCAAGTCCCAAAGTGGGACAAAAAATAAAGTGAAAAAAAAGTTGAAAAAATAAAGTTTTCCCCCCCCAAAAAAAAGATTTATTTTTTATACATATTAGGTATCGCCGCGTCCATATCGACCAGCTCTATAAACCTATCACATGACCTAACCCCTCAGATGAACACCGTAAAAAAAAACAAAAAAAAACTGTGCTAAATAAACCATTTTTTGGTCACTATACATCACAAAAAGTACAACAGCAAGCGATCAAAAAGGCATTTGCCCACCAAAATATTACCAATATAACCGTCACCTCATCCCGCAAAAAATGAGCTCCTACCTGAGACAATCGCCCAAAAATTAAAAAAAACTATGGCTCAGAATATGGAGACACTAAGACTCTTTTTTTTTTTTGTTTTAAAAAAGCTGTTATTGTGTAAAACTTACATAAATAAAAAAAAGTATACATATTTGGTGTCGCCGCATTCGTATAGACCGGCTCTATAAAAATACACATGACCTAAACCCCTCAGATGAACACCGAAAAATAATAAATAAAAACTGTGCTAAATGAACAATTTTTGTCACCTTTCATCACAAAAAGTGTAATAGCAAGCGATCAAAAAGTCATATGCACCCCAAAATAGTGCAATCAATTAGTCATTCTTATCCCGCAAAAAATGAGGACCCCTACCTAAGTTAATTGCCCAAAAATGAAAAAACTATGGCTCTCAGAATATGGAGACACTAAAACATGATTTTTTTTTTGTTTCAAAAATTGAAATCATTGTGTAAAACTTACATAAATAAAACAAATGTATACATATTAGGTAACGCCGCATCCGTATCGACCGGCTCTATAAAAATATCACATACCTAACCCCTCAGATGAACACCGTGAAAAATTAAAAGTAAAAACTGTGCTAAATAAACCTATTTTTTGTCACCTTACATCACAAAAAGTGTAATAGCAAGCGATCAAAAAGTCACATATACCCCAAAATAGTGCCATAAAACCGTCATCTCATCACGCAAAAATCATACCCTACCCAAAATAATCGCCCAAAAACTGAAAAAATTATGGCCTCTCAGACTATGGAAACACTTAAACATGATTATTTTGCTTCAAAATGAAATCATTGTGTAAAACTTACATAAATAAAAAAAAAGTATACATATTAGGTAGCACTGCATCTGTGACAACCTGGTCTATAAAAATATCACATGATCTAACCGTGTCAGATGAATGCTGTAAATAAAGCTATTTTTTTTTACCTTGTCTCACAAAAAGTGTAATATAAAGCAACCAAAAAACATATGTACCCTAAATAGTACCATCAAAACTGCCACCTTATCCCGTAGTTTCCAAAAATGGGGTCACTTTTTTGGAGTTTCTATTCTAGGGGTACATCAGGGGGGCTTTAAATGCGACATATGGGGTGTTTCTACAGAATCAGGGTCATAAATATTGAATTTCGTTTGGCTGTTGACCCTTGCTTTGCTACTGGAAAAAAGGATTAAAATGGAAAATCTGCCAAAAAGTGGAATTCTGAAATTTCATTTCCATTTTCCATTAATTCTTGTGGAAAACCTAAAGGGTTAACAAAGTTTGAAAATCAGTTTTGTATACCTTGAGGGGTGTAGTTTCTAAAATGTTTCTCACTTTTTTGGAGTTTCCACTCTAGGGGTGCATCAGGTGGGCTTCAAATGGGGACATGGCAGCATAAAAAATATCCCAATAAAATCTGCTTTCCAAAAACCACATGGCGTTCCTTTCCTTCTGCGCAATGCCGTGTGCCCGTACAGCAGTTAATGACCACATATGGTGTGTTTCTGTAAACTACAGATTCAGGGTCATAAATATTGAGTTTTGTTTGGCTGTTACCCTTTTTTTAAATTTAACTTTCTTTATTAACCGCCTCCGGACCGCCTAACACAGGATCGCGGTTCCGGATGCGCAGAGTCACGCATATATGTGTCATCTCGCGAGCACACAGGCGCACGCGTTCACAGGATCGGAAGGTAAGCGAGTGGATCTCCAGCCTGCCAGCGGCGATCGTTCGCTGGCAGGTTGGAGATGCGATTTTTTAACCCCTAACAGGTATATTAAACGCTGTTTTGATAACAGCGTT